>NW_028164956.1:217500-355000 GCF_964263955.1 Coregonus lavaretus
AAGGAGAAGATTAGTTGTGTATCGTCAGCGTAGCAATGATAGGAGAGGCCATGTGAGGATATGACAGAGCCAAGTGACTTGGTGTATAGGGAGAAAAGGAGAGGGCCTAGAACTGAGCCCTGGGGGACACCAGTGGTGAGAGCACGTGGTGCGGAGACAGCTTCTCGCCACGCCACTTGGTAGGAGCGACCGGTCAGGTAGGACGCAATCCAGGAGTGAGCCGCGCCGGAGATGCCCAGCTCGGAGAGGGTGGAGAGGAGGATCTGATGGTTCACAGTATCAAAGGCAGCAGACAGGTCTAGAAGGACAAGAGCAGAGGAGAGAGAGTTAGCTTTAGCAGTGCGGAGAGCCTCCGTGACACAGAGAAGAGCAGTCTCAGTTGAATGACCAGTCCTGAAACCTGACTGGTTTGGATCAAGAAGGTCATTCTGAGAGATAGCAAGAGAGTTGGCTAAAGACGGCACGCTCAATAGTTTTGGAAAGAAAAGAAAGAAGGGATACTGGTCTGTAGTTGTTGACATCAGTGGGATCGAGTGTTGGTTTCTTGAGAAGGGGAGCAACTCTCGCTCTCTTGAAGACGGAAGGGACATGGCCAGCGGTCAAGGATGAGTTGATCAGCAAGGTGAGGTAGGGGAGAAGGTCACCGGAGATGGTCTGGAGAAGAGAGGAGGGGATGGGGTCAAGCGGGCAGGTTGTTGGGCGGCCTGCAGTCACAAGTCGCAGGATTTTATCTGGAGAGAGAGGGGAGAAAGAAGTCAAAGCATAGGGTAGGGCAGTGTGAGTAGGACCAGCAGTGTCATTAGACTTAACAAACGAGGATCGAATGTCGTCAACCTTCTTTTCAAAGTGGTTGACGAAGTCATCCACAGAGAGAGAGGAGGGGGGGGGCGGGGGGGGAGGATTCAGGAGGGAGGAAAATGTGGCAAAGAGCTTCCTAGGGTTAGAGGCAGATGCTTGGAATTTAGAGTGGTAGAAAGTGGCCTTAGCAGCAGAAACAGATGAAGAAAATGTAGAGAGGAGGGAGTGAAAAGATGCCAGGTCGGCAGGGAGTTTAGTTTTCTTCCATTTCCGCTCCGCTGCCCGGAGCTCTGTTCTGTGAGCTCGCAATGAGTCATCAAGCCACGGAGCTGGAGGGGAGGACCGAGCCGGCCGGGAGGATAGGGGACACAGAGAGTCAAAGGATGCAGAAAGGGAGGAGAGGAGGGTTGAGGAGGCAGAATCAGGAGATTGGAGGGAGAAGGATTGAGCAGAGGGAAGAGATGATAGGATGGAAGAGGAGAGAGTAGTGGGAGAGAGAGAGCGAAGGTTGCGGCGGCGCATTACCATCTGTGTAGGGGCAGAGTGAGTAGTGTGGGAGGAGAGCGAGAGAGAAAAGGAAACAAAGTAGTGGTCGGAGACATGGAGGGGAGTTGCAGTGAGATTAGTAGAAGAGCAGCATCTAGTAAAGATGAGGTCAAGCGTATTGCCTGCCTTGTGAGTAGGGGGGGACGGTGAGAGGGTGAGGTCAAAAGAGGAGAGAAGTGGAAAGAAGGAGGCAGAGAGAAATGAGTCAAATGTGGACATAGGGAGGTTGAAATCCCCCAAAACTGTGAGGGGTGAGCCATCCTCAGGAAAGGAACTTATCAAGGCGTCAAGCTCATTGATGAACTCTCCAGTGGACCTTAGTGGATTGAAGCTGAGCTGGTCCTGGAGTGGTGATGTGGTTCAACTGGGTCTGTCTCTCCCCAGCTGCAGGTTTGGGTGTGACCACGATGGTGAACACACCCATGGTGTCTGGTCCGGATCGTACTGCTGCTAAGGTGTACACACCTGCGTCTGTAAGTTTAATGTCTTGGATGGTTAGTAGGATTTCATCACCTTTACATGCACCCCCTTTTGACCCCTGCACACCCCTTATCATTGAAAACCTAGCTGCTTTAGAAGCATCTCCTATTACATATGGATAGCCTCTACGCCATTCCCAGAAGGTGCCAACATTTGTAATCATAAAATCCCAATATGGACACCACTTTCCCCCACACAGATAAGTACTTCTCTTTAACACATGGGGATACATTTTGTTACAGTTTTCCTTCTGGTTCCAATTGCAACCAGTGTCCCCAATTCCACTAGCCCTATTCCTCCATGACCAGATCTTACATGGTTCTAGGGACATCACTTGAGATTCCCCTTCCTGTAAGGTAATGACTATATTATGATACTGACTGGATGTCACTGTTCCCCATAGGGCCAGCCCCGCTAGTAACCATACCATCCTCCCCGTCTGCAGCCAAGTCCTGTTGTACTTGATCTAGAGTTCTTCCTGGAACTATATCTTTGGCACAATGTGGTCTGTGGTACCACACGTCCTTCTTACTCGTGTTTACCCTCAGCGAGTGACTTGATACCTCTTTCACCTGAAAAGGCCCTTCCCACCTTGGCTCCGTCCACTTCCTGGAATGCACCTTCACTCTCACCCAATCTCCCACCAGGATGTCTCTGTTCTCGTCCGTGGTTTCAACAGCAGGAGTGCGCACTTCCACCACCTGTTTAGACAATCTTTCAACAAGAGAAATTAGTGCCTGCATGTAGTCTGTATATCTGATTTTTGCAATATCTAGCCTAGCCTCTTCTCATCCATTGTGGTCCATCAATGTGTGCAATCCCATGTGCATGGGCAGAGTCTGTGTAGATGTCCACATTCTTTCCTTCACTTAGTTGTAGAGCTCTCCTCAACGGCCTAAGTTCAGCTAACTGTGCTGAAGCTTCATTGGGACCAAGTTTCTCTGCTTCCATTACTTAATGTCCTCCTTCTGTGTCTTGTTTCACCACTGCATAGGCAGCAGTGTTTCCTTCCTTTGGGTCCTTTGACCTGTAGCAGCATCCATCAGTGAACAGGGTGATTTTGTTCCCCTCCAAGGGTGAGTTTTGCAGGTCCATTCGGACTTTAATCTGTTTGGCTGCTCTATCCTCACAGACATGTGGTTCTCCAAAACCCATACCATCGGTCATATTGGTTGCTGTTGTCACATATGTAATGTGCTTTGCAGTGATGGCCTTTGTTATGCTGGATTTTCTTTTACTGGACATTGTGAAAAGTTTGGAGCCTATAAAAGCGGTCACCCCATGATCTGTATTGATTTCAAGTGGATGTCTCATCACAATGTGGGCTGTTTTACCTATAGCTTTTGCAATGGCAGCCATGTGTCTGGCACAGTCAGTCTGTCCTGTTTCAATGTTGTCCAGTTTCGCGCTATAGTAGTGTAACACTCTTCTTTCCCCCTTTTGTTTCTGATACAGGATGGAATGTACATAACCATCCTGCTCCGAAACATCCAAACAGAATGGCGTGGTGTAATCGGGTAAGGACAGTGCTTCAGCCTGTGCCAGCATCTGTTTGAGTTGGATTAAAGCTGCCTCTGCTTCCGGAGTCCACTTAAGGACTGCTGTGAGGTTTCTGTTTCCTGCTTCTCTCAAGATTGCCCGCAGTGGTTCCACTTTAAGACAGTATTCTGGCACATGCGTTCTGCTATATCCAGTAAGGCCAAGAAATGACAAAAGGTGTTGTACAGTAGTAGGTTTGGGATGTTCCAAGATGGAGGTCCTCTGAGCCACAGACACAGCTTGTCCCTTCCCTGACAGCACTCTTCCCAGGAACTGGACACTTCTCCGACAGCACTGCACTTTCTCTTTCTTTACCTTGTATCCCTTTTTGGCCACCAACAGGAGAAGGGACTTGGTGGCCTGCAAACAAGACTCAGCAGTGGGTGCTGCCAACAGAAGATCATCAACGTATTGGAGTAGTGTCACCCCCTCAGGTAATGTTAGTTCTTCCAAGTGGCTCTTCAGGATAGCGTTGAAGATTCCCGGGGAATCACGGTAGCCTTGTGGAAGTCGGGAATACGTAAATTGCTGCCCTCTATAGGTAAATGCAAAAAGTGGTTGGGACTCTGGATGTAATGGGATGCAGAAAAATGCATTGGCGAGATCCACTACTGTAAACCAATCTTGGGTGGGTGAAATGTTCTGTAAGGCCAGATATGGGTCTGGTACAGGTCGAACATCTGGTACAGTTACTTCGTTGATTGGTCTGAAGTCCTGCACCATCCTCCATTTCCCAGTGTCACCTTTCTTTACTGGAAGGATGGGTGTATTCCACACAGAACAGGTTGGATATATAACCTGTCCTTTTTGGAGTCCTGATATCGTAGGCTCAATACCCCTCGTCTTCTCTTCACTGAGAGGGTATTGAGATTTGTGAACTGGGATAGTGAGTTCACTTCCTTCTCGAATGGAGACAACCACTGGTTCTACATCAACCAGCCCCACATCTTCAGCACTTGTTGTCCACAGTTCCTCTGGTAGTTGATTGAAAATGTTAGGAGTATCCGGATGATCAGTCATCTCCCTGCCATGGTAACGTGATCTCCTCACAACCTCTGGTTTTGACACATCATCCACATTGAGTTTAATTCTCCATACTTGATTTCCCTCAAGGAATGCGCTTTCCACTTTGTAACAAGAGGTTTTGTTCCACCGTAGGCAACTTGCTGCCTTTACCGCTGGTCCCAGAGATCTTGCCTCATATCCAAATCCCACGAGAAGGGTAACATGCGGCATAGAATCATTAGGAAGAGCAAACCATTTGTCTGTGAGTACCACGTCTCCATCCATGACCATGCAGCTGGTAGCCACTCCTTCTTTGAGTATGTACATATAATTGCTGGTCACAATCGGGCGCCTATCGTCCATTTCCTCCTCCCAGGCTTCATCCAAGTCCCTGGTATAGTTCATTGTCATGTGCGGAGGGTCCTCAGGTGGATAGTATGCATTTAAGGTCTGTATCCAGGCCTTCCATAGTTGGAACTCTCTGCATACTCGGGGAGCATCAGGGTCAGTATCCATGAGCTTCAGCCAGTAAACATATGCTTCCTCCTCATCTTCCTCGTTTAGGTGTGTTCCCACATATAGCATGTGAGGGGGGTCGGAGAGTTTTTTCATGATTACTGGCATGAGATCATCTATGGGCGTGATGGATGCATGTAAACCCTCCTGGTTACAATAGATACTACATCCCAGTTTGGAAAGCTGGTCCCTCCCCATGAGCCCCATTGAGCATTCCGGGTTGTATAGAAACTGATGGGTAACCTGTTGGTCATCCCATACAACCTCCAATGGAACTGTGTATGGCTTTCTCATTATAGCCCCAGAAACCCCAGAGAAAGCTTGTGTTTTGGTAGTGAGTTGATATGTTGCTTGTACAGAAGACCATGTACATCCTGTATCAATCAGCATATTATGTTGTCTTCCTCCAATCGAACATGTCACTATCGGCTCTGAACCTGGTGGGAAAGTGTAAATGTTGGTGGTGGGATCCTTATGGGTTTCTGGGCAGCTTCATTGGTAATTGTGTTCATCACCCAGCCATGACATGCTGGGCAGGAAGGCAGCGTTAGGCACTGCTGGGTCTTGTTTTCGGTTCTGCTGTTGTGGTGGTTGGTGCTGCTGGACTGGCATTCCTCCTCCTTGCCAGTTTCCCCATCCTTGTTGGTATCTCGGTGCTTGTCTTCTGGACTGTCCCATGTAACCCCTCCCTCTTTGTTGTCCCTGTCTTGGGAGATAACAGTGTCTTGCCAGGTGGCCATGCATCCCACAGTTAAAACACCCTTGGTCAGCGTATCTAGGGGTGTATCCCTGTTGTCGTGGTGGTATATAGGATTGCTGGTATGCGGGTGCACCATATCCAGGAGGACCAGAAGGTGCCATCATTTCCGTCATTGCCTGTATTACAGCAGTAACTGCAGCAGTAGTATCATTTCCGGGTGCAGGAGTGGTAGGATTAGATGTTGGGGTACTGGTTACCACCATTTGTTTTCCCGGCTTGTCCTCTGTCAGTTGCTTCTTCAGAACCTTTTTCTGAAGTTGTTTGAGTTCATCCTCTTCCTTTCGCTTACCCTCTCTCCATCGTTCCACATGGTGTTGTGCTATCTCGGTAAATTCCGGAATTGATTTTGCGGTGATTGCCACAACTTTTTCACATTCAGCTCGAGCCTGATCCGGGAGTCCCCCCAAGCAGTTTGTCAGGAAGAGGTGCTTCATGGTGTCTTTTCCTGGTTCTTCATTCCATGCTTGCCTCCAGAGGCACTTAGCCCTCTTCATGTATGCTGGTATGGTTTCATCGTCATTCAATATCAGAGTTCTCATCAGTTCGGGTCTGGCCTGGGTAGGATACTTCCTCCTTATGACATTCCATACGTCACTGCGGTGGGGGTCAAATCTTGTAGCCGACCACACTTGCCCTCTCAGTCCCCCAGAGGTCATTATCTCTCTGCATTCCTGGTCTCCCATACACCTGTTCATTACAGTAACCATATCACCTATGGTGAGTTCATCCGCTGCTGTGAGACTCTCAAAAGACTTCACCCATCTGTGTCCAGATTCATCAGGTTGGGGGAGACTGTCCACCAGTGTCTGTATGTCTCTGTGAGACCATGGCTTGTAAACTGAGACCCCCCCTGGGGTCTCCCTCAACGGGTACTGCCCCCCTTTGTGTCCTTCTCTGGACTGGGCCCTGGCTCGGGTATGGTATGCAGGTCCATCATTGTTGTCCCATATGTCTCCATCAAAAGCTCCACATATTAGTTTTTGTTGTTTCCCTCTTTCCTCCTCATCTCTGAGGTCAATACAGTGTCCCCTTACTGGTGAGCGTTCACTTTCACTTCCGTTCTTGTTCGCTTTGAGCTCCATTTTTTACTTTTGCAATTGTGCTTCCTGGTGTCGTACTTCCTCTTTTATCATCTTCAACTCTTCCAGTCGTTCTTCATCTCTCTGTCTCTCAAGTCTCTCCCTCCTTTCCCCTTCTTCAGCATCCTTGTTTCGTTGCCACTCCCCCTGGGCTAGACCACCTCTTACGTTTCCTCCAGTTAGGCTCATTCTCTCTTCCTTCTCACTCTCACCGTCACCGTAAATACTCCCTCCTCCTTCTGTTCCGCATCTGTTCCCCGTCTCTCCCTCAATTCTACTCAGTTCAAACACTCCTTTTTCTAGCGCTCTTGCAGCTTTTAGAAGTACATTTACATTTTTTTTACATTTTTAGTCATTTAGCAGACGCTCTTATCCAGAGCGACTTACAGGAGCAATTAGGGTTAAGTGCCTTGCTCAAGGGCACATCGACAGATTTTTCACCTAGTCGGCTCTGGGATTAGAACCAGCGACCTTTCGGTTACTGGCACAACGCTCTTACCCACTAAGCTACCTGCCGCCCGCCATCCACTTCTCCCCTTCTGTCAGTCATATCGCTCTTTCTGACCCACACTCCTTCTTCCCCCTCATCTGTCCTTTGTTGATAGTGGACTTTTCCCGCTATATCCAGAACCGGAGCCATTGTTTTTGGGTGGTCTTCATATGGTGGTGGCGCTGTTGGTAAGGGTGGGTATAAACGGGTCCTTTCCTTTTGTCCTGTTTTCTCCGCACACAGTTTCTTCAATTTTCCAAGCATTGCTAGGCCAATCCTCTCCTTTAGCTTTGCTTTCTCCATTGCGTCTTTAATTTTGCCACTGCGGGGCTCTCCTTCACTTTTCCATTCGCCTTCTGCTTTCTGGGTTTTCCGTTTCAACGTCTCCAGTATTCTCCCTGGTTCGCCTTCTACAGGCACTCCATCGGGGGACAGTATACAACCATCGTCTATCCATTCTCTATAAAGTTTTTCTCCTCGCCTGCTCCATTCTTTTCCATCTTTTCCTCCGTTTGTTTCAAGTGTGGATTTTAGAGCCTTCAATATTCTTTCCGCTTCTCCGCTGGTAGTCATGTTTTTTTCGTTTTAATTTGTAATATTCGTCCGCTATTTAGTTATTTAAAGTACATCTATCTATTATTCCCACCTAATTAGTTAAACTCGGCGCCAGGTTATTTCAACCTTAATTGTTTGAAAGCAGTATTCTTACAGTGCCACACATCAAATGGTAAATTGAAGGAATAAACCCAATTGTTTCAATTATTTAACCAATGTGGCGATACGTCAAATTAAACGCCACACATCAATTGGTAAATTGAACGAATAAACCCAAGTTTTTCAATAATTTAACCAATGTGGTGATACATCAAATTAAACGCCACACATCAATTGGTAAATTGAACGAATAAACCCAAGTTTTTCAATTATTTAACCAATGGTTGATACATCAAATTAAACGCCACACCAAATCACTTCAATTTACTTATTTAAAAGCAGTATTACGCTATGTCAAACATCAAATGTTATATTTCAAATATATCAGTTCAAACGTTTTAGTTCAGTCACACTCATTCATCACTTTTCATTTCATGTTTTCGATTGTTACTGACGGGTTATATGGTTTGAGTAAACACAAATCCAACATTTATTCCCAAATTATACCGTTTGGACAGCCACAAACGTCTTTTGATTCCCAATTTGTTTTCTATCAAGGTATACAGGTTTATCATTCACACTTTCATGCATACGACAACACTCGCACTGTCTAACTTTTATAGTACCTCCTATGGGTGTCTTTTGTTAACGTTTGCACACTTTAAACTTTATTTCCTAATTGTAATTCTCATCATTTACTGTTTTAAAATATTCTTTGTATTCACAGTCAAAAATGGTACACAGTTAAACGTAGTATACAGTTATCACACAGCAAAAATAGTACACAGTTATCGCACTCACTCACAATACACAGTCATAATCCTATCATACAGTCAAATATGTCACACAGTCATAAATGACACACTTATATTCCACACACAATCTATTTGGGCACACAGCCGCGTCTATTTTATTCAAAACACTGTGCTGAACCTAGCCGCAACCCTTAGTTACGGACCTTGCCAGTCACCAGTATTATCAAAAATTTCCCGAACCTAGCCGTATCTCAGTTACGGACCTTGCCGGTATAATTCTTCGAACCTTAGTCGTACTGTCGTAGTTACGAACCTTGCCGATAGCAATTATTTAAACCAATTATTCCCTATATCTTCCGAACCTTAGCCGTATTGTCGCAATTACGGACCTTGCCGGTAGATGTCAGTATTGTCTCCTGAACCTAGCCGTATCTCACGGACCTTGCCGGTAGAACCAATACTCTCTGGTACCATGGTTTAAACATCACATTTACTAAAGGCTTGCATGTCACAATATTGTGCTTATCTACTCATAATAGTTTCATAATTGAGTTCACTTACATCAGACAGGTGTTTCACAAAATTAATTTGGATAAAGCCAATGTGCAGATCTTTAGTTATTTAACAATAGGTATCTGCTTACCTTTTTAGAAGCCCGGGCAGTTTGTGAAACACACGGTTCGATGAAAGAGGTGACCAAATGGGCCGGACAGTATCCAGCGAAGTCCCTTCTACCAGATCACGTCGGGGTCACCAATTGTCAAAGTCGCGTCAATTCAAATCTGGTATTAGGAACAAAAGAGGTCAACACGACTTCTAAGATATACTAGTTATTTTAATTAATGCAAAAAACTTCAATGGTAAATATGATGTTTCGTATATACGGACTCTTTGAAATACCTCGCAGGGCACTTCAGAGAACTAAAACATTGTTTCAGATCCAATACTCAAATACTCTGACAGAGAAAGTTTCCCACTTCTCTGCTGGCCAATTAGAGTAAAGGAATGAGTGTGGTTTTAACTTTACTCAGCCAATCCGTTGGTTCAGGTGTTGGTCCCATCTCCTCGGCGCCATTTGTTGCACACTTCAGCCAGGCACAAGTTTATCATAACAACCTGTCATAGTGAGAAGAGCCAGCTCCCTTAGACCTCATTCCTACGTCCAAGGAAGGTTCACAGATCACAAAGAACCAGCATAGTCTAGCATTTGGAGAAACAATCCTTATCTCATTTTACCCCCTAAAACAGCTCTTCACATCAATCACAGCCTGCCAGGTGTCACAACCTACATTAGCCCAGTCAAGAATGCATTCTTTCTAAGTTAGTCATCCCATCAATTTAGGAGAATAATAAATCCCCAATAAACGCCAGGGTTGTAGGTTCGATTCCCACGGGGGGTATGAAAAAAAAAAAAGTAACGTATGCACTAACTGTAAGTCGCTCTGGATAAGAGCGTCTGCTAAATGACTTAAACATGTTAAATGTAGAGGGCCCCGTAAACAGTTCCACAAACGTCAGCATGAGTGCTCTGACTGTGGAAGCACTAATCACTGGACCAAAGCTCACTGTCAGATGCACCAGCTGTGCGTCAAGTGCTTTTCTCCGGGCCACATGAGCTTTGACTGTAGTGAGGCTGGGCAGCGACAGAACCCTGGATGTGGACAGACTGGCAGGTCTCAGGAAAACTAGAAAGCCTCCGTTCTGAGGAGGGCAATGTGGGGCATTCTTATTTTTCCTCCACTGATGATGATATCCAATCTGTTTATTCTTACTTTTGTGAGTCAGTACCCAAGAACAACACAGTCATTTTTCAGAACACAATGAGAATTACTCAGAATGACAGTTTGTTTTACACCACTGTGCTAGTACAGGATAAAGTTGAGCTGAAGGGGATGTTAGATAGTGGGTCCATGGCTACTACTCTGCGCGCAGATATTGTACCTCGGTTGAGGGAGGCAGGAGTGGTAGAGGGGAACTTTCTAGCTCCTTCAGACATCATCCTGGTGGGTTGTGGTGGGAACAAACTAGCCCAGTGGGCATGTGACTTAAAAATTCAACTTTATGGCTTCTGTTATGTAGTCCCAGTGCTTATTGTTGATGGGCAGGTTGATTAACTCATTGTGGGAACTAATGTGTTGAAGTCTCTGATTAGACAGTGATTTTCTATGTGCTCACGCAGGTGCCCGAGAGCTGTGGCTGCACCAAGGGCTAAGCTATTGTGTGTTGTCTCTTCGTGTACAGGTATGTCATTTATTTTGTCAGAATTATGTTGTATATCATTTTACTTGTATTGTATAGTGTGTTGTTAGGCACTGAATGTGTCCCCTGTCGGTCTGTCCCCCTGTCGGTCTGTCCCCTGTCGGTCTGTCCCCTGTCGGTCTGTCCCCCTGTCAGTCTGTCACCTGTTTTTCTGTCTGTGTCCCAGGAGCCAGAGTAAATGCCAAAGACAACAAGTGGCTCACTCCTCTGCACCGGGCCGTGGCTTCCTGCAGTGAGGTACGTGTACTGATACTGTCAGCCCTCACACACACTCCTGTGCATATGTGTTTGACTGTTAAGTGTGTTGTGATTTTTAAATGCACTTTAAACAAAGTTGAACATGATTTGAACTGTGTTCCTGTAGGAGGCTGTCCAGGTGTTATTGAAACACTCTACTGACGTGAACGCCAGGGACAAGAACTGGCAAACGCCGCTCCACATCGCTGCGGCCAATAAGGCAGTCCGCTGTGCCGAGGCCCTGGTCCCTCTCCTCAGCAACGTGAACGTGTCAGACCGGGCCGGGCGCACGGCGCTGCACCATGCAGCCTTCAGTGGACACCAGGAGGTTAGCAATTAGCATGGACATGATTACACACTGTAGTCTACACTTTATACCTGTCCTATCCCCACGTTGAGCTTACTGTGCATCCGATTACTTATATTGGTTGAATGTAGGGCTGTGACGGTAATTGGATAACCGTGACATTGACGGTTTTGGATGAAGAACGCCATGAAAATAAAATAACCGTCAAAACCAAGTATGATTTTCTCTCCATAAAATGTTTTATCACCTTTTATTTTAATGTAGATATACTTTATCCATAGCGGGAGTGTTAACTCTTGATTATATGGTATTGTTTTGCTGACTTAGTTGGAGGAGATATAGACAGTTTAATAGATGGACTATCTTTTGATGCACCGCAATCACCAAATCTGCTCTATGTGCGAATAGGAGAGAATCTTTGAAGGTCAATTCAGGTTAATTGAAGAGGGGGGGTAAGGTGAAAAGTGGGGACCGGGGGTAACTATAGTACCTCTAGATCTATAGCCTACAGGCTGGGGGTGGGTGGGTAGCCTCTGACCTCTGACCTTCACCTCTGACCTTTTTCATTGTTACAGTAGATCAGAGGAGTGAGGTGAAAAAGATGGCTCTCATTGCAAAAAAAAACCCATAACAACCTGTTTGGGCACATTTCAGTTTCACACCTAACGACGATGGAGAACCAGATGACTTGGCCAGCCTGTTTGCAGAATATGCGCCAAACCCATAGGCTACCTACTAAGAATTCCAGCACCACAAACGGGACACCGATAAGTGGCGAGCACTGCCAGACACTGGAACTCGTTATTTAGTCATAGGAATGGTGCCTTTACGAACGGTGGAGAAACCCGCCTTCAAATAAATGCTCTGGAAATTTGACAGACTATACGAGTTACCGGGGAGAAAGTATTTGTCTCAAACAGCGGTCCCTACCTTGTTCAACAAGGTGAAGGGGGAGGTTCAGACAGAGCTAAAGGACGTAGATTTGTTTATTTTTGCACTGAATACGGACATGTGGTCAAGTGTAAATATGACTCCTTACATGAACCTAACAGTGCACTATCTGACGAAAGACTGGACACTGAAATCCAACTGTTTGGAAACAACCTACATTCCGGAATACCACACAGCCGACAAACTCTCCGAAGCCCTGCGTTCGGAATTCCTTGACTGGGCCCTTGATGAAAATCTAATGTCCTGTATCGCCACAGACAACAGGGCCAACATTGTGGCTGAAGTGAGGCAACTGAACTGGCCTTGGCTAAATTGCTTTGGCCACAATCTCCATCTCGCTGTCACCATCAATGTGAAGCTAGAGCACAGGCCGTGTTCTAGGCCTATGTAGAACTCTGGTGGGCACTTTTTAGCAGAGCTGGCGATTTAACAGGGGGACCTAGTAAGGCCCAGACCGAGCTGAACCTCCCAATTCACAACCTCATTCTTGTGAGAAATTAAGTTTTAATAACTAAGCTGTAATAACCATTTATAGGCTATTCAATATTAAAAGAATAAGCTATGCAAAATGATTGTTCATGAATAATTGTAATTCAGATGCCCGAGCAAATAAACAAACAAAATAGGCTAGTTTCCTTGAATCACTTAATGTTGCATTACCATAGGCCCATTGTTTTATTTAGCCAATCATACTCTAATTAAACCACTGATTATAATGAGTTAATAATGAGAATATAGAACATATTCTGGGAATCCTACATGTTACGTGTGTATACTATACCAGAAAGCATGATCATTAGCTTCTTCTGGATTGTTTTAAATCGCGTAGCCTGTCGGAAGGCAGCGGGTGCGGCGAATAGGCTTCCAAATAGATGACTGTTGAGTTGTGAATGTCAGTGAAAGAGAGGCTCAACCAGGCATATCGCAATTTTTCAAAATACAATGGAGGGAAAACAGTTTGGAAAGCAATTGGCTTATTGCTTCAAAGAGAAGAAGATGAAAATACTAATGTCTTTTTAATGATCAAAATCCTCAACTTAATTGAGGGAACAGTATCATTGGCATCGGCTATATCCCTGGTGAGTGTGCATATTCACTGTCTTTATCACTGGGTCAGTGCCACTTGAAAGTCGTGTTGAAAAATATTCTGCTAATCTCTCTAGTCATATAAAGTGTAGTAGAATTGCGTGATTTTAAAATAATAAAAGGCCACATTTTTCCAGTGAAAAGAAACCTACTCCACCACCCGCTGCATTGAACAGCCTGTGATTGAGTTATATTATTAGCCTAAATTATGACTATCCAATTTACTAATCACATTAGGAATAGTCAGCTATTTTACATAAGTTCCGAGCTGGTCATGGGTGCACTTCAGCCACGCTCAAGGTCCTAAACGATATTATAACCGCGATTGATAATAGACAGTACTGTGCAGCCGTCTTCATCGACCTGGCCAAGGCTTTCGACTCTGTCAACCACCGCATTCTTATTGGCAGACTAAATAGCCTTGGTTTCTCAAATGACTGCCTCGCCTGGTTCACCAACTACTTCTCAGATAGAGTTCAGTGTGTCAAATCGGAGGGCCTGTTGTCTGGACCTATGGCAGTCTCTATGGGGGTGCCACAGGGTTCAATTCTTGGGCCGACACTTTTCTCCTTGTATATCAATGATGTCGCTCTTGCTGCTGGTGACTCTCAGATCCACCTCTACGCAGACGACACCATTTTGTATACATCTGGCCCTTCATTGGACACTGTGTTAACAAACCTCCAAACGAGCTTCAATGCCATACAACACTCCTTCAGTAGCCTCCAACTGCTCTTAAACACTAGTAAAACTAAATGTATGCTTTTCAATCGAACGCTGCTGGCAGCCGCCCACCCGACTAGAATCACCACTCTCGACGGGTCTGACCTAGAGTATGTGGACAACTACAAATACCTAGGTGTCTGGTTAGACTGTAAACTCTCCTTCCAGACTCACATAAAGAATCTCCAATCCAAAGTTAAATCTAGAATCGGCTTCCTATTTCGCAACAAAGCCTCCTTCACTCATGCTGCCAAACATGCCCTCGTAAAACGGACTATCCTACCGATCCTTGACTTCGGCGATGTCATTTACAAAATAGCCTCCAACACTCTACTCAGCAAACTGGATGTAGTCTATCACAGTGCCATCCGTTTTGTCTCCAAAGCCCCATACACTACCCACCACTGTGACCTGTACGCTCTTGTTGGCTGGTCCTCACTACATGTTCGTCGTCAAACCCACTGGCTCCAGGCCATCTATAAATCACTGCTAGGCAAATCCCTGCCTTATCTTAGCTCATTGGTCACCATAGCAGCACCCACCCGTAGTCTGCGCTCCAGCAGGTATATCTCACTGGTCATTCCCAAAGCCAACACCTCCTTTGGCCGCCATTCCTTCCAGTTCTCTGCTGCCAATGACTGGAACGAATTGCAAAAATCTCTGAAGCTGGAGACTCTTATCTCCCTCACTAACTTTAAGCATCAGTTGTCAGAGCACCTTACCGATCACTGCACCTGTACACAGCCCATCTGAAATTAGGCCACCCAACTACCTCATCCCTATATTGTTATTTATTTTGCTCTTTTGCACCCCGGTATCTCTATTTGCACATAATCTCTTGCACATCTAGCATTCCAGTGTTAATACTATTGTAATTATTTTGCACTATAGCCTATTTATTGCCTTACCTCCATAACTTGCTACATTTGCACACACTGTATATATATTTTCTGTTGTATTTTTGACTTTATGTTTTTTTACCCCATATGTAACTCTGTGTTGTTTTTATCGCACTGCTTTGCTTTATCTTGGCCAGGTCGCAGTTGTAAATGAGAACTTGTTCTCAACTGGCTTACCTGGTTAAATAAAGGTGAAAACAAAAAACAAAACAAAAATATGTTTGCAAATGTGATGCATGCATGGAATACTTGATATTTTTCATGGAGAAAATTAGCTTCCCCAAAATTGAGAGCAAGACTGGCCTAAACGCGCTAATGTTTTCCTTTGCTAATGTCCGTCCCGCCCCCCTGTCAGCTGTCAGTTTTGTCGATGACCACGTACATAAGACACGCCAATCACCGACACCTGAAGTTCCATGACCATCACAGCCCTAGTTGTATGCTTGAGTTTGTTCAGAGGAGGCTTTGAATAAAATCCGATCTGAGTGTGAAATGCCTTACTGAGGGTAAATGGAAGCTCCTCTTGTGCCCGGCTCAGCCTTATACGGTTTAAGGTACTTTACCGTATCCATTTCAGTAAGGCCAGATTGTCCAAATTCTACCCAAATATTGATGGTACATGTGACAGGTGTAAAAGCTCCTTGGTGGACTTGACCCACATGTTCTGGTCCTGTCCCCGTCTGGCAGATTATTTGTCCACTATTTAAAACCCTTTCTGAAGCATTTGATATAAAGTTGCAGCCTAGTGCAGAAATTGCTATTTTTGGAGTACCAAACAACAATCCTTCTCTGACCAATAGACAGCTAGATGCCATTGCCTTTGCCTCCCTGTTAGCCCGCAGAAGGATTTTATTGGATTGGAAATCTATCAATCCTCCCTTAGCCTCTCTTTGGCTCGAAGATCTGAAGCTGTTCCTAAAATGAGAAAAAATGAAGTTACCATTCGAGGGTCAACCAACTCATTTTATTCCTCCTGGGACCCGATGATATCCTATTTTGAACAGCTCCAAACACTTCCTCCAAATTTGTACTCTTGGCCCCACCTTGAGATTACTGCTATATAGGCCTATAAAATCACTTAATCACCTGAAATTGTTAGGCTATTACATTTTTGCTTGAAGTAACGTTGTTGTATACTTTTGTTTTGTTTTCTGACATGTAAGTCAATTACTTTCCCTTTCTTTTTAAATGTGTTTGGAGGCATTCTGGGGAGAGGGGGAGGTCAAAGGGGGACTAAAAGGGGAGAAATGTACCATGTCTTTACATGTTATCTTTCATTCATTGTGAATACAAAATATATTTTTTAAAGGGGAGGCTTTGAAGACAGATTTAGCGGATTTTGCTGTTTAGTTTTCCTCAACCTGTGTTTTGTTTCGCTCTCCTCTCCCTGTTAGATGGTGAGGCTGCTTCTCTCCAGAGGAGCCAACATTAATGCCTTTGACAAGAAGGATCGCCGAGCAATCCACTGGGCTGCTTACATGGGTGATGAGTTTACCACATCATTTACATTCTGACTAATGTCCTTTATACCAATGAATGAATGAATGAATGGACTGTGTGTTAGTCTCACAGCTCAGCTGTATGAGCCACGTCTAGTGTGTTATTATGTCAGAATCATGTACTTAGTAGGTTGATTAGATGTTTTCAGTTGTACTAACATGATGTAGGTGTTGCTTATGGTGCTGTGTACCACTGTAAACTAATCTATCTCTCCCTCTCTCTGCCTATCTCTCTGTGTTTGTATCTCTGTTTCTCTCTTAACCCCCTTACTATCTCCCTCCCCTTCTCTCTCTCTCTCTCTCTCTCTCTCTCTCTCTCTCTCTCTCTCTCTCTCTCTCTCTCTCTCTCTCTCTCTCTCTCTCTCTCTCTCTATTTATCCCTCCCCCTCTCTCTCTACCATAGGGCACATTGAGGTGGTGAAACTTCTGGCCTCTCATGGATCAGAGGTGTCCTGTAAAGACAAGAAGGCCTACACCCCTCTCCACTCTGCAGCCTCCAGTGGAATGATCAGTGTGGTCAAGTACCTCCTGGACCTTGGAGTGGATGTGAGTCAACACGCATTCAAATGTGTAGTCACTGTTCAATTACAACTCAATGAAAATACAGAGCTCTAGTGGGTTGGCGAATGATTTCCTTTCAAGTAATGAAGAGATGGAGGTTGGAGCCAGTGTTTTGGGCCAGGGGGTTTTCAGAACCAAGTGACCTGATCAGGAATGTATTGTTTTGTTCCCCCCCCCCCCTCTCTCTCTCCACTCTTTTCCCTCCCTTGCTCCCTCCAGATAAATGAGCCCAATGGTTACGGTAACACCCCCCTCCACGTGGCATGCTACAACGGGCAGGACGTGGTGGTGAATGAGCTGATCGAGTGCGGCGCCAACGTGAACCAGGTGAACGAGAAGGGTTTCGCCCCACTCCACTTCACGGCCGCCTTGCGCCATGGGGCGCTCTGCTTGGAGCTGCTGGTGGGCAACGGGGCCCTCGTCAACATCAAGGTGAGGAGACCGGATGACCAACACTGTGTCTGAACTAAATAACACCCTATTCCCTATGTAGTGCACTACTTTTGACCAGGGGCCCATAGAGCAAGGAGCCGTGGTGGCACTGCCTGTGTCCCAAATGGCACCCTGTTCCCTTTATAAGTACACTACTTTGGTTCAAAAAGTAGTTCACTATGAAGAGAATAGGGTGCCATTTGGGACGCACACACTGACGCAGCACATGGCTTAGTATTTGGCCCTGGTCTACATTCAAATACCAATGGAATAGGCCTAACAATGCAAACTAAATGCAATCAAGCGCTCCTCCAATACGTGTTTGATTTTGCCTGTGGTCAGCAGCACAGACTGCCGTGTGAACCATCTTTGTCTTTCTATCTGCAGAGTAAAGATGGAAAGACCCCCCTCCACATGACGGCCATCCACGGACGCTTCTCCAGATCTCAAGCCATCATCCAGAATGGTGAGTCGCTGTGAATGCTCTCAACTGAATATATATGAACCAGTAGGCTCTTCAGCATTGTCTTTAGTCTTCAAACCATGATTCACTGGCACAGAGCAATGTTACTTGCAATGTGGTTGAACATAATGCTTCATGATGCCTCTTGGGTCAAGTGGTTGACGTGTGTGTGTGTGTGTGTTCTGTAGGTGCTGAGATCGACTGTGAAGATAAGAATGGAAACACACCCCTGCACATCTCTGCTCGCTACGGCCACGAGTTACTCATCAATACACTCATCACGAACGGAGCTGACACAGCCAAGTGAGAACACACACAGTTTCCAGCAATAATGCAACATGCATCTGCAATTCTGTCATTGACCGAATAGCCGCTTGGAGACTATGCTCAACACATTGTGGTGTGTGGGGGGTTGATAGACAGGGCATTGCAGCATGCTGATGTGTTGATCTGCTGTGGGGTTTAATGAGGACTGTGATGTGGTGCTGTTTCCAATCTTAGCTGAATGAACTGTAAGTCGCTCTGGATAAGAGTGTCTGCTTAAAGTCTAAAATGTAAAAATGTGTTGCAGGCGAGGCGTCCATGGGATGTTCCCCCTCCACCTGGCTGCTCTCAGTGGGTTCTCTGACTGCTGTCGGAAGCTCCTCTCATCAGGCTTTGATATAGACACCCCTGACGACTTTGGAAGGACCTGTTTACATGCTGCAGCAGCTGGAGGGTGAGTGGACTGGTCCAGGCTTTACACCAAGGAATATTTAGTTCATGAACTGGAAAGCCACCAGAAAGAACAAACACATATTCACACTCTTACATTTCACATGGTTTAGCAGTATTGTTTAGAGTTATTTAAAAAATCGTATAGATCATTAGTGCGGTATCATTTCTGTATAATGTGGTTCCATGCCATGGTGGTATTGACTTGAGCTCTGGTCTAAATTGTCTTTATATCTTCTTGAAAGAGAAGCCTGCAAACTGCTCTTGCTAGTATCACTTTTTATTATTGCTTTTAGTAGCATTATAAAAACAGTGATACTAGCAAGAGCAGTGTACGGGTTTCTCTTTTCTTTCAGGTTCTCATTGTTACCATCCACCTGATAGCTCAGATGAACGAGAGCCTTTCTGAACTTGATATCTTGTTACCATCCACCTGATAGCTCAGATGTACGAGAGCCTTTCTGAACTTGATATCTTTTTACCATCCACCTGATAGCTCAGATGAACGAGAGCCTTTCTGAACTTGATATCTTGTTACCGTCCACCTGATAGCTCAGATGAACGAGAGCCTTTCTGAACTTGATATCTTGTTACCATCCACCTGATAGCTCAGATGTACGAGAGCCTTTCTGAACTTGATATCTTGTTACCATCCACCTGATAGCTCAGATGTACGAGAGCCTTTCTGAACTTGATATCTTGTTACCATGCACCTGATAGCTCAGATGTACGATAGCCTTTCTGAACTTGATATCTTGTTACCATCCACCTGATAGCTCAGATGTACGAGAGCCTTTCTAGACTTGATATCTTGTTACCATCCACCTGATAGCTCAGATGTACGAGAGCCTTTCTGAGCTTGATATCTTGTTACCATCCACCTGATAGCTCAGATGTACGAGAGCCTTTCTGAACTTGATATCTTTTTACCATCCACCTGATAGCTCAGATGAACGAGAGCCTTTCTGAACTTGATATCTTGTTACCGTCCACCTGATAGCTCAGATGAACGAGAGCCTTTCTGAACTTGATATCTTGTTACCATCCACCTGATAGCTCAGATGTACGAGAGCCTTTCTGAACTAGATATCTTGTTACCATCCACCTGATAGCTCAGATGTACGAGAGCCTTTCTGAACTTGATATCTTGTTACCATCCACCTGATAGCTCAGATGTACGAGAGCCTTTCTGAACTTGATATCTTGTTACCATCCACCTGATAGCTCAGATGTACGAGAGCCTTTCTGAACTTGATATCTTGTTACCATCCACCTGATAGCTCAGATGTACGATAGCCTTTCTGAACTTGATATCTTGTTACCATCCACCTGATAGCTCAGATGTACGAGAGCCTTTCTGAACTTGATATCTTGTTACCATCCACCTGATAGCTCAGATGTACGAGAGCCTTTCTGAACTTGATATCTTGTTACCAGGAACCTGGACTGTCTGAATCTGCTGCTCAACACAGGGGCAGACTTCAACAGAAAGGACAGCTTCGGAAGGTCTGTCTGTGGCATCAAATAACTTTCATATGTGATCTTTATGATAATGGGGAATATAGTATAGGGGCATATAGGAATTATTATGGGGAAGATTGGGCGGCAGGTAGCCTAGCGGTTAAGAGCGTTGGGTCAGTAACCGAAAGGTTGCTGGTTCGAATCCCCTAGCCGACTAGGTGAAAAATCTATGTGCCCTGCAGAAAGGCACTTAACCCTAATTGCTCCTGTAAGTCGCACTGGATAAGAGTGTCTGCTAAATGTAAAATGTAAATGTTTTACAGCTCCAATAAGCTGTTTCTGTTGTTGATGTTGAATGGTTTCTGTGCGTTCTTCTAGGAGTCCTCTGCATTATGCGGCAGCCAATTGTAACTACCAGTGTCTGTTTGCCTTGGTGGGGTCTGGGGCCAGTGTGAACGATCTGGATAAAAGGGGTTGCACCCCGCTCCACTACGCTGCTGCCTCCGACACAGACGGAAAGTACGTCTCACACCTCTCTTACTGTTGTGTGTGTTGTGGTGCCATGACCTTTCACATTTCACTGTAGTCTGGAGAGTATGTTGTGGTGCCATGACCTTTCACATTTCATTGTAGTCTGGAGAGTATGTTGTGGTGCCATGACCTTTCACATTTCACTGTAGTCTGGAGAGTATGTTGTGGTGCCATGACCTTTCACATTTCATTGTAGTCTAGAGTATGTTGTTGGTCGTGTTTGAATACATACTAGTGTTAAAATCTGCAGTGTGAAAGCTTGGCCACGTCTCCTTTGGGAAAGTGTCTCTGCTTGCTTATCTGTCTGTCTTGATGTTGGTATAATGATTAGTGAACTCTTGACCTCTGACCTCTAGGTGTCTGGAATATTTGCTGTGAAACGACGCTAACCCAGGGATCAGGGACAATCAGGGCTACAACGCAGTCCATTACGCGTCTGCGTAACAGGAAGTGGCGTTTCCTACCGAAAATGCATAAGTTTCCAAAGATCATGATTAAGGTAGGGTGCTCTGTGTTTTGAGATTACCTCTGTAAGGCAGGGCTGAAATTTACCCTACAGATTCACTACACCCCTATTGTCTCTCAGCATTAGAACAATACTGTTGTCATTGTCTTTAGGAGGTTGAGTGAGGACGCTGTAATTCAATCCTAATACACATGGGAGAGAGTCAATGGCTATGTCCCAAATGGCACCCTATTCCCTATATAGTGCACTACTTTTTACCAGCGCTCTATGGGCCCTTTTCAAAAGTAGTGCCTTATGTAGCGAATAGGGTGCCTTTTGGGATGCACACTCTGTATTTTACACAGGCTCAGTTGTCCTGATGTGTTTTGTCAACAGCTGTTCAAGACAAAAGGGGAACCGAAGAGCCACCCTAAACAGGATGCACTGCCTACCAAACGTCTCAGAGAGACTCATATTTCTCAGGGTAAGTGATAAGCATCGATAATGTCATATTGATGTATCACCCTATGACAAGCTTGTTAAAACAGTGACAACAGATACAGGCAGACGGACGGGCAGGCAGACAGACAGACAGACAGGCAGGCAGGCAGGCAGGCAGGCAGGCAGGCAGGCAGACGGACAGGCAGGCAGACGGACAGACACAAACACACACATTCATTTTCTGATTATGAAATGTTCTTATGACAGATGCTGAGTGTGAGGTTCCAGAGGTTCCATCCACTTCCCCTCCCAAGGAGGACCTGACAACCACACCGGCCCCTGCTCCCCAGGAGTCCCAGTCCCGTAAACGCCCACTCATAGTCAGGGTGTTACACGCTCTCTCCAGAGCCATCTCCAAACCATTCAGAGGAGCTTCTGGGAAGAAGAATTAGCCAAATGCCTGATTTTATTAATATTATATTTTAATCAGAGCCTTTATTTAATAAAACATTACTGCATTGATTTCTGTCTATAGTAGTCTTCATGTATGTGCAAGATAACGGTAAAGTACTTCAAACCACATAGTCAAAAGTATTCATAGTGAAGTACCGTTTATGATTATTGATTGTGGAAATACACATAATACAGAAAAGTTGTTGTCACATACAAAGACAGACATAAAGGAGAACTCCGTAGACCAGTCACATTCTCAAGCCATAACTAAATCCATGAATGGATCTCCTATAAGATGACAGGAGAACATTTGTAACACTTTCTATGAATCCAGGCTCTGTCGCAGCCGGCCGCGACCGGGAGACTCATGGGCGACGCACAATTGGCCCAGCGTCGTCCAGGGTAGGGGAGGGAATGGCCGGCAGGGATGTAGCTCAGTTGATAGAGCATGGCGTTTGCAAGCAAAACCTCAAGACTTCCTTAGTATTTGATTTTGTGCACCAGCTGTTGTTTACAAATATACACAGACCGCCACCCCTTGTCTTACCGGAGTCAGCCGCTCTTTCCTGCCGATGTAGCGTATATCCCGTCAGCTGTATGTTGTCCATGTCGTCCTTCAGCCACGACTTGGTGAAACATAAGATATTACAGTTTTTAATGTCCCGTTGGTAGGATAACCGTAATCGTAGGTCTTCTAATTTATTTTCAAATGATTGAACATTGGCTAATAGGATTGATTGAAGAGGCAGTTTACTTGCTCGCCGTCGGATTCTTACAAGGCACCCTGACCTACGTCCACGATATCTCCGTCTCTTTCTCCTGCGAATGACGGGGATTTGGTCCTTGTCGGGTGTCTGTAGGATATCCTTCGCGTCCGACTCGTTGAAGAAAAAATCTTCGTCCAATATGAGGTGAGTAATCGCTATCCTGATATCCAGAAGCTCTTTCTGGTTATAAGAGACGATGACAGAAACATTATGTACAGAATAAATTACAAATAACGCGAAAAAACACACATTATAGTACAATTGGTTAGAGGGCTGTAAAACGGCAGCCATCTTCTCCGGCGCCATCTCCCCAGATGCCTTTAAACAGCTTGGAAAATCACCCCCACAGCATGATGCTGCCACCCCCGTGCTTCACGGTTGGGAGGGTGATCTTCGACTTGCAAGCAACCCCCTTTTTCCTCCAAACATAACAATGGTCATTATGGCCAAACAGTTCTATTTTTGTTTCATCAGACCAGAGGACATTTCTCCAAAAAGTACGATCTTTGTCCCCATATGCAGTTGCAAACCGTAGTCTGGCTTTTCTATGGCGGTTTTGGAGCAGTGCCTTCTTCCTTGCTGATTGACCTTTCAGTACCTTTTGTACCTGTTTCCTCCAGCATCTTCACAAGGTCCTTTACTGTTGTTCTGGGATTTATTTGCATTTTTCGCACCAAAGTACGTTCATCTCTAGGAGACAGAACGCGTCTCCTTCCTGAGCGGTATGACGGCTGCGTGGTCCCATGGTGTTTATACTTACGTACTATTGTTTGTACAGATGAACGTGGTACCTTCAGATGTTTGGAAATTGCTCCCAAGGATGAACCATACTTGTGTACGTCTACACATTTTTTTTTTGAGGTCTTGGCTGATTTCTTTTGATTTTCCCATGATGTCAAGCAAAGTGGCACAGAGTTTGAAGGTAGGCCTGGAAATATATCCACAGGTACACCTCCAATTGACTCAAACAATGTCAATTAGCCTATCAGAAGCGTCTAAAGCCATTTTCTGGAATTTTCCAAGCTGTTTAAAGGCACAATCAACTTAGTGTATGTAAACTTCTGACCAACTGGAATTGTGATACAGTGAATTATAAGTGAAATAATCAGTCTGTAAACAATTGTTGGAAAAATTACTTGTGTCATGCACAAATTAGATGTCCTAACCGACTTGCCAAAACTATAGTTTGTTAACATGACATTTGTGGAGTTGTTGAAAAACGAGTTTTAATGACTCCAACCTAAGTGTATGTCAACTTCCGACTTCAACTGTATGTCTCCTTTACTATGTGACTAGCTCTCAGCACGTCTCAGATATCACTGGGGTAATAGAATAGGACTACACTACAAAAAGACTGAAAAGGAAATTGAAAGTGATGTCAGACAGATGACAGGAGGGATATTGTAAAGACATCAGCTCTGGGATACAAAGTCTCATCTTCTCAGAACTGGAGTCATAATATTTCACTTTACTGCTGAGGGTGCAGAGTGTTAAACACACACACGGACGGGCGGACGGACGGACGGACGGGCGGACGGACGGCTATGATGACACACCAAATGATGACCACCAGTCAGAGACCACTATGATGACACAACAAATGATGACCACCAATCAGAGACCTCTAAAATGACACACCAAATGATGACCACCAATCACAGACCACTATGATGACACACCAAATGATGACCACCAATCAGAGACCACTATGATGACACACCAAATGATGACCACCAGTCAGACACCACTATGATGACACACCAAATGATGACCACCAATCAGAGACCACTATGATGACACACCAAATGATGACCACCAATCAGAGACCACTATGATGACACACCAAATGATGACCACCAATCAGAGACCACTATGATGACACACCAAATGATGACCACCAATCAGAGACCACTATGATGACACACCAAATGATGACCACCAATCAGAGACCACTATGATGACACACCAAATGATGACCACCAATCAGAGACCACTATGATAACACACCAAATGCGTTTGATGGATCCTTTTTGTGTTCTTCTAATGCCTCTTAAGGGGACAGTAATCAAAATGTAACTGAAAGTAATCAGATTACATTACTGAGTTTGGGTAATCCAAAAGTTACGTTACTGATTACAATTTTGGACAGGCAACAAGTAACTGACATCATCTTCTGCACATCTATCACTCCAGTGTTAATACTAAATTGTAATTATTTTGCACTATGGCCTATTTATTGCCTTACCTCCATAACTTACTACATTTGCACACACTGTATATAGATTTTCTATTGTGTTATTGACTGTACATTTTGTTTATCCCATATGTAACTCTGTGTTGTTGTTGTTTTTATCGCACTGCTTTGCTTTATCTTGGCCAGGTCGCAGTTGTAAATGAGAACTTGTTCTCAACTGGCTTACCTGGTTAAATAAAGGTGAAATAAAACAAAAAAAAACTGTAACACACACTATATTACAAACAAACACGATGAAACACTGCCACCTAGTGCTCATTAAACAGTTTAGCGGTATGAACAGACGCACTCTTGAACCATTCTATTGTCTGGTATGGACTTTAATCTATGGATTAATCTAAAATCCAAAATCAATGTGTAATCTATGGATAAAGATCAAGTTTGAGTAAGATAGTATCTCTCTCTCTCTCTCTCTCTCTCTCTCTCTCTCTCTCTCTCTCTCTCTCTCTCTCTCACTCTCTCACTCTCTCACTCTCTCTCTCTCCAGTCTATCTCTCTCCAGTCTATCTCTCTCCAGTCTCTAGAGAGAGAGAGAGAGAGAGACTGGAGAGATAGAGACTGGAGAGAGAGACAGAGAGAGAGAGAGAAAAAGAGAGAGAGAAAAATAGAGAGAGAGAGAGAGATGGCGAGAGAGAGAGAAAGAGAGAGAGAGAAAGAGAGAGAGAGATGGCGATTGAGAGAGAGAGAGAGAGAGAGAGAGAGAGAGAGAGAGAGAGAGAGAGAGGGAGAGGGAGAGAGAGAGAGAGAGAGAGAGATGGCAAGAGAGAGAGAGAGAGAGAGAGAGAGACTGGAGAGATAGAGACTGGAGAGAGAGACAGAGAGAGAGAGAGAAAAAGAGAGAGAGAAAAAGAGAGAGAGAGAGAGATGGCGAGAGAGAGAGAGAGAGAAAGAGAGAGAGAAAGAGAGAGAGAGATGGCGATTGAGAGAGAGAGAGAGAGAGAGAGAGAGGGAGAGGGAGAGAGAGAGAGAGAGAGAGAGATGGCAAGAGAGAGAGAGAGAGAGAGAGAGAGAGAGAGATACTATTCAAAAAATTTCAAATAGAGCAGCAGCTAATGAAAAAATGAGTTTTTAGAGTGAAGTACATCGGAAAAAAACCAAAAGAAAACTGCAAGACTGAATAAGAGACAAAACAAGCAACAAACAAAGAAGAAAGGCTTTTGAAAAAGTAACTATTTTTCATAAAACTGTACAGTTATCTTAGCTAGCTGAATTGTTTACCAGTTGCTAAGCAGTTGCTAGGGACTCTCCTGGAAGAAGCTAGCTAGCTAACAAAGAATATCTAGTTAACTGAAGAAAAGAAAGACAAAATAAGACAAAATAAGGACAGAAGACAAATGACATCAAAGTAAAACAGTCCTCTAAAAGACACAAGAGAGAATAATACAAGAAACAACGCTTCTATTGCAACATTGTGTGAAATTGTTTACCCACCAGACATCCAGACGGAGAAAGCTAAGAAAAGTTTCAAAGGTTTGATGATGGAACAGAACCATGAATGCCTGTTTGCAGATCTTACCAGTTGCAAAACAAGAGCAAATGTAATATTTAATACCAAACAAGGGCACATATGAAAAAGGGTTATTTGCAACAATTTCCCTTTCTCAAAAAAGAGAGGCATCAGCCAAGGATGTCAGATCAGCATTTTTGAAGAAGCTGACAAGAGCAACACGTATTAAACAGTAAACTTATATAATAATGGAACTGTATTGATACAAGGCAATGATTCAAGCCTCCAGGATTTTTAGAATATGTTTGCTACCCTAAAAGCAGAAGCTAAACTCATCTCAGAAACTGAGGAAAAAGTCAATGAGGGAGATGGAGAAAAGCAGGCCCCAACGGTCTCTGTGACACAGCAAGAAGCCCTCAGTGTCCCTCTACCTACCTCACCTGCAGCAGACAAAGCCAAGGACATGCCTACGACACCAAGAACACCTGCTATGCAATGTTTCCACAACACCCTCTCTCTAATTGAAGCAGAGGTCATATAATTCAAAGAGAGGGAGGAGGACACTGTCCAGAAACTAAAAGAAGAGATGAAACAGTTCAATCAGACAAATGATGACCTCAGAGACCATCTGAGCACAACAAGAAAGGAGCTAGAACAAAGAGAGAGGTACATTGAGACCCTCAACCAGCAGCTAGTCAATATGTCCTCTGCATCTAGAGAACATGTCCACCAGCCTGGTACAACACAAGCAGAACCTGAGACCAGCATGGCCTCCACCACACAGCCTGATGACACTGCACCCGCCTACCAGTCTGCTCCAGTCCAGATCAGCCAACCAGCATCCCACTCTGCTCTAGCCCAGGTCAGCCTACCTGCTTCCCAGTCTGCTCCAGCACAGTGTGCTCCAACCCAGGTCAGCCAACCAGCAAACCAGTCTGCTCCAACCCAGGTCAGCCAACCAGCCACCCAGTCTGCTCCAGCCCAGGTCAGCCAACCAGCCTCCCAGTCTGCTCCAGCCCAGGTCAGAATACCAGTCTCCCAGTCTGCTCCAGCCCAGGTCAGAATACCAGTCTCCCAGTCTGCTCCACCCAGACAGTCACCCACAACTGCAATCCTTATTGATTCAAATGGGAAGTTCTTAGTCCAGGAAAGATTATTCCCTAGACACCAGGTGTATAAGTTCTGGTGTCCTACAACTGAGAGTGCAATGCAGCTACTCAGTCAGACCAGGATTGACACCCCCGACAACGTCATCATCCACACTTCCCAGGAAAGTTGATCGAAAAAATAAATCAACAGATCACTGTGGACTGTGCCTCACTGCTCAACGGCTCACCACCCCACTCTGACATGTGAACATTTATACGATAATGTACATCTTGATCAGGACAGTATCAGAACCTTTGCCAAGGACCTAAAGGATGCAACACTTGGCAGGGACCCACACACCCATCACCTCAGCAACAGAGCCCCCCCCCCTCCCCCCCCCACTCCCCCCGCCCCACCTTCTGAAACAACAGTACCCCCACCATCCCCAAGAGAGAATAGCCAGACACGGCTTATTACAGCCCAGCTCTACAAGACCAGGCCCAACACAGCACAGATTTACCAGACCAGACCCGCCTCAGGACAGCACGACCAGACCCGTCCCATCACAACACAGCTCTACTAGACCTGGCCCATCACAACACAGCTCTACTAGACCCGGCCCATCACAACACAGCTCTACTAGACCCGGCCCATCACAACACAGCTCTACTAGACCTGGCCCATCACAACACAGCTCTACTAGACCCGGCCCATCACAACACAGCTCTACTAGACCTGGCCCATCACAACACAGCTCTACTAGACCCGGCCCATCACAACACAGCTCTACTAGACCTGGCCCATCACAACACAGCTCTACTAGACCCGGCCCATCACAACACAGCTCTACTAGACCCGGCCCATCACAACACAGCTCTACTAGACCTGGCCCATCACAACACAGCTCTACTAGACCCGTCCCATCACAACACAGCTCTACTAGACCTGGCCCATCACAACACAGCACTGCCCACTACTCCAGGGTCGGGCAGAACACTGTCCTTCAGAGAAGTACACCACATGATGCAGTCCACACCATGTATCATTCAGATCATCAGCCTACATATGCTGAGGTAACCTCTGGCAAAAGACACCTAGAACTATCAGAGATTGGAGAGGTGCGCCAACTACTGCATCTAATATGCAGACTACTGGGATAAACAGACCCTTTCATTCACACGCACGCACACACGCACACACACAGACACAGGGTTGCAGATTGCTTTGTACTTATTTTTTGGGCCATTCTTATTAATTTGTTTACAACTATCCTTTATTTTAATGCCACTGGTATTTTAATAATAGTGATGTGTAATGGTGTGTGTGTGTGTATGTGTATATGTATGTATATATGTGTATGTGTATATATGTATGTATATATATATGTGTATGTGTATATGTATGTATGTACAGTGGGGAAAAAAAGTATTTAGTCAGCCACCAATTGTGCAAGTTCTCCCACTTAAAAAGATGAGAGAGGCCTGTAATTTTCATCATAGGTACACGTCAACTATGACAGACAAAATTAGAAAAAAAATCCAGAAAATCACATTGTAGGATTTTTAATGAATTTATTTGCAAATTATGGTGGAAAATAAGTATTTGGTCAATAACAAAAGTTTCTCAATACTTTGTTATATACCCTTTGTTGGCAATGACACAGGTCAAACGTTTTCTGTAAGTCTTCACAAGGTTTTCACACACTGTTGCTGGTATTTTGGCCCATTCCTCCATGCAGATCTCCTCTAGAGCAGTGATGTTTTGGGGCTGTCGCTGGGCAACACGGACTTTCAACTCCCTCCAAAGATTTTCTATGGGGTTGAGATCTGGAGACTGGCTAGGCCACTCCAGGACCTTGAAATGCTTCTTACGAACCCACTCCTTCGTTGCCCAGGCGGTGTGTTTGGGATCATTGTCATGCTGAAAGACCCAGCCACGTTTCATCTTCAATGCCCTTGCTGATGGAAGGAGGTTTTCACTCAAAATCTCACGATACATGGCCCCATTCATTCTTTCCTTTACACAGATCAGTCGTCCTGGTCCCTTTGCAGAAAAACAGCCCCAAAGCATGATGTTTCCACCCCCATGCTTCACAGTAGGTATGGTGTTCTTTGGATGCAACTCAGCATTCTTTGTCCTCCAAACACGACGAGTTGAGTTTTTACCAAAAAGTTATATTTTGGTTTCATCTGACCATATGACATTCTCCCAATCCTCTTCTGGATCATCCAAATGCACTCTAGCAAACTTCAGACGGGCCTGGATATGTACTGGCTTAAGCAGGGGGACACATCTCGCACTGCAGGATTTGAGTCCCTGGCGGCGTAGTGTGTTACTGATGGTAGGCTTTGTTACTTTGGTCCCAGCTCTCTGCAGGTCATTCACTAGGTCCCCCCGTGTGGTTCTGGGATTTTTGCTCACCGTTCTTGTGATCATTTTGACCCCACGGGGTGAGATCTTGCGTGGAGCCCCATATCGAGGGAGATTATCAGTGGTCTTGTATGTCTTCCATTTCCTAATAATTGCTCCCACAGTTGATTTCTTCAAACCAAGCTGCTTACCTATTGCAGATTCAGTCTTCCCAGCCTGGTGCAGGTCTACAATTTTGTTTCTGGTGTCCTTTGACAGCTCTTTGGTCTTGGCCATAGTGGAGTTTGGAGTGTGACTGTTTGAGGTTGTGGACAGGTGTCTTTTATACTGATAACAAGTTCAAACAGGTTCCATTAATACAGGTAACGAGTGGAGGACAGAGGAGCCTTAGTTAGTTAATCATTAGTCTAATAGTTGTTTTTCATTTTATTGTTTTCATTTATTTTATTTCTCACATTAAACAGACATTTGAGAAGGATTTGAGAAGCGAATTGCTTGCAGTTGTACCTATGACACACAGACACACTAAAGCTGTACAGTGTAGTTAGAAAAGTCAGTTTACATTATTTGCAGATGTGTTCCCTTTTATTTACAAATCGAAAAATGTAACATTTGAAATGAATGTGACAGAACAGTTAAGCCAAGAGTTCCTGTGGGAGTCTTCTCCTTCAGTCTTTTTGCCTCCTATGCCTCGTTTCCCATTATATGGGATTTTCCCAATGCCAACTTCACCTGAGACAGCCACTATCCAGTGTCATGTGTTGCTGAATTACAGATCTCGCTATCCCAATGTCGCTGCTGTCCATGGTGCTGAAATATCCAATCTCGAGCTATTTGCATACATAGGACCATCCACACTTGACACCACACACACAAGTTAATGCTTTTTCTCTCACACACTTTTGAACATTGCACAACCTGCAACAAGACACTGAAACAACACTTAATTTCAAGTTTGTTTTTTTCTGAATAAGATGAAATCAATGTGTGGAAGGAGATTGGACAATGTATAGGCATTCCCTATAGCTGTTTTTGACTGGAGCATGATCCGATTGCTTTGTTTGAGCCAGAATGGAAATTTGGTCTGAGAAACGACGCCCATTTTAGCATGACTATTTCAGACAAAATTAACTTTATGTTATATGTAAAAATATAAATAAGGCAATGTTTATATGTCACGCCCTGGCTCTGGGGACTATGTTATGTTGAGCCAGGGTGTGTAAGTCTATGTTTGTATATCTATGTTGGCCTGAGTGACTCCCAATCAGAGGCAACGAGTGTCAGCTGGTTGTCTCTGACTGGGAGCCATATTTAACTATCGGTCTTTTCACTTTGTGTTGTGGTTTCTTGTTCCGTTAAGGTTTGTTCGTGTTGTAACCTTAGACGTCACGCATCGTTGGTTATTGTTTTGATCGTGTTGATCAGTTAATAAATATATATTATGTTCACCTTCAACGCTGCGCATTGGTCCTCTCTCGTAGACGAGCGTGACATTATATGACCCCCTTTCAAACAGTCACTTATTTATCACTTTCTTGCAGATATACAGTGCATTCAGAAAGTATTCATACCCCTTAACTTATTCCACATGTTGCTTTCTTACAGCCTGAATTCAAAATGGATTCAATTATAACATTTTCTCTCACGCAGCTACACACAATACCCCATAATGACAAATTGAAAACACGCTTTTGAAATTTTTGCAAATGTATTGGAAATTACATACAGAAATATCTCATTTACATAAGTATTCCCACCCCTGAGTCGATTAAAGCTGTGTCTTACTTGATAAATCTCCAAGAGCTTTGCACAACTGGATTGTAAAATATATGCATTATACAATATATAGACAGACATTTTTTTTTTGCCATAGGTTTTCAAGCCGAATTAAGTCAAAACTGTAACTAAGCCACTCAGAAACATTCAATGTCGTCTTGGTAAGCAACTCCAGTGAATATTTGGCCTTGTGTTTTAGGTTATTGTCCTGCTGAAGAGGGAATTTGTCTCCCAGTGTCTGTTGGAAAGCAGACTGAACCAGGTTTTCCTCTAGGAATCTGCCTGTACTTAGCTCTATGCCGTTTATTTTTATCCTAAAAAAGTATCTAGTCCTTGCCAATGACATGCATACCCATAACATGATGCAGCCACCACCATGCTTGGAAATATGAAGAGTGGTACTCAGTGATGTGTTGTGTTGGATTTGCCCCAAACATTAGGCTTTGTATTCAGGGCATTAAGTTCATTTCTTTGCCACATTATTTGCAGTTTTACTTTAGTGCCTTATTGCAAACACAATGCATGTACAGGTTTCCTTCTTTTACATTTACATTTTAGTCATTTAGCAGACGCTCTTATCCAGAGCGACTTACAGTTAGTGAGTGCATACTCTGTCAATTAGGTTAGTATTGTGGAGTAACTACAATGTTGATGATTCATCCTCAGTTTTCTCCTATCAAAGCATTAAACTTTCTAACTGTTTTAAAGTCACAATTGGCCTCATGGTGAAATCCCTGAGCGTTTTCCTTCCTCTCTGGCAGCTGAGTTAGGATGGACACCTGTATTTTTGTGGTGACTGGGTGTATTGATACACCATCCAAAGCATAATTAATAACTTCACCATGCTCAAAGGAATATTCAATGTCTGCTTTATTTGTACCCATCTACCAAAAGGTGCCCTTCTTTGCGAGGCATTGGAAAACCTCCCTGGTCTTCATGGTTGAATCTATGTTTGAAATTCACTGCTCGACTGAGGGACCTAATAGATAATTGCATGTGTGGGGTACAGAGATTATGTATTCGTTCAAAAATCACTATTATTGCACACATAGTGAGTACATCTAACTGATTATGTGACTTGTTAAGCACATTTTTACTCCTGAGCTTATTTACACTTGCCATAACAAAGGGGTTGAAAACAAATTGATTAGATTACTAGATACTAGACTCTGTCAATATGTTTTTGGAAGTGGCTCTGCATTTCTTGCATACATATCATATTTATGTAAGGATTATGATGACTTTCTAAAAGGACAAAGCTGTTTATGTGTGTTCCCTTGTCTCCACTGTCACCACATCCCTCGATGCGTGCAAACAGAGCATCTATATCAGGGATGGGCAACTCCAGTCCTCGGGACCTGATTGGTGTTACACTTTTTCCCCAGCCCCAGCTAACACGTTTGACTCTAATAATCAAGTGCTCATGGGTTTCAGTTTAGAATGCAATAAGTTTAATCATCTGTGTTTGCTAGGGATGGGGAAAAAGTGTGACACCCCTCCGACCCCCAAGGACTGGAATTGTCCATCCCTGATCTATATGGTAGGACCAGTACCAGACCTGAATGAATGTGTCTGTTTTGAATATTCACGGAGACAGAATGATGTGGTTGATAGCAGAGACGTCATGCCCAAAGGGGGCACAGGGTCACTTGCCCCCTCAGATTTGTGATGTTTAAATTTGTCTTGTTATATTTTCTCTGTCATACTACTAACCATGAAGTTGGCTTTAGCTAGCCCAGATAGGATCCCAATCTCCCAACCTAATAACTACACTGAACAAAAATATAAACGCAACATGTAAAGTGTTGGTCCCAAAATCCCAGAAATGTTCCATTTGCACAAAAAGCTTATTTCTCTCAAATTGTGTACACACATTTGTTTACATCCCTGTAAGCAAGCATTTCTCCTTTGCCAAGATAATCCATCCACCTGACAAATATGGCATATCAAGAAGCTGATTAAACAGCATGATAATTACACAGGTGCACCTTGTGCTGAGGACAATAAAATGCCACTCTAAAATGTGCAGTTTTGTCACACAACACAATGCACAGATGTTTCAAGTTTTGAGGCAGCGTGCAATTGGCTTACAGACTGCAGGAATGTCCACCAGAGCTGTTGCCAGATACGTTTATGTTAATTTCTCAACCATAAGCCAAGGCGGCTTTAGAGAATTTGGCAGTACTTCTAACTGGCCTCACGACTTCAGACCACTTGTAAAGCAGCATATGGGCGAGCTGTTGGCTGATGTCAACGTTGTGAATGCCCCATGGTGGCATTGGGGTTATGGTATGGGCAGGCATAAGCTACGGACAATGAACACAATTGCATTTTATCGATGACAATTTGAATGCACAGAGATACCGTGGGATAGTGTACGTGCACAAAGTGAGTTTGTAACATGTATATCATTCTTGCTTGTTGTTCTTTATAGTTACTACCATTGCCTATTGTAAGTTGCCTCTCTGTGTTTTACTGTGTTGTGTAATACTCCGCAGGTAGCATTATGCCATTAATACAGCCCTTCCTTTGTTAATAGCGTTGTTGCTCTACTTGTGCTATCAGTTATTGTGCATATTCATTACCCCTGTTATCTGTCCATTACAGGACCACTATCATTCCACTACCTTTCCATGTCCATTTCATCCGTTTGTGTCAATAAAGTATCCTTGGATGTAACTCTGAGGTTGCCTTATTCCCCTCTTACCGAGGGAGGTGAAAGCGCAACCTGGTCTCAAAACATTTCAAGGCAAAGGGTGGCTACTTTGAAGAATCTCAAATCTGAAATATATTTTGATATGTGTAACACGTTTTTGGTTACTACATGATGCCATATGTGTTATTTAATAGTTTTGAAGACTTCACTATTATTCTACAATGTAGAAAATACACAAGACACAGAGGAGGAGAAACTATCCAACACCCTGGGAGAGAGAACGAGTGACCTCAGTCGAACTCATAGCCAGAAAGATGGGTTAGATACAGGAGAGGAGGAGGTTACCCCGGATGCCATCACCCCTGCTCCTGTGATCAGGCCAACGGGCAGGCGGAGCGAGAGGTCATAGTGATAGTGATTCACACCCAGAGAGAGACAGACAACCCATACAACCTCTTGGCTGAGATTAACCACACAGAGGTAGAGGTAGAGGGCCTTCAGGGCAAGCCAGTCAGTCTGCCTGCTCTGATCCTCAAGTCAATTGTATTTAAATTCATATTCATTAAAGATTTTTAGTCAAGACTTGAAAAGTGCCATTTATTTCAAATGATAATTATTCAGTGTCTGCAACCCTCAAGAACCAGGGTGAGTCTGGGTCCCCCTTTAACTGGGCAAACACAACTTGCATATCGTCATAGACTAGGCGGAAACGTTCATCTTTTAACTTTGCTTAAATAAAACAATGCATTTTTCATAGTGAGCAAGAGTTTTCTATGATGATTAAAGTTTTTTGGTCGCGCCCTCCACTTTTTTTGTCAAATAATACATCTAAAAAAAATGTAATAAGTTAATTATTAAAAGCATTAAAATTGGGATTGGGATGTTTCCCACTTATTTATACAACCTACTCCACAAAGTTTAGAGAAATGTTCTGAAATTAATTAAGAATTAAACAGAAGAAAATCAGAATTGAAGGCAACTATAATGCAAAGAATTTAATGGTCTATGGTTCAATCCTGTTTCTGGTCTAATGAATAATTAATATTGTTCCTCCTCTTCCTTGTGGCAAGCGCAGCAGCACACTGCCCTCCAAAGCCTGCAAAAAAAACGCCGGACTGCCCCTTTCCTCGCCCTGCATGGAACATCCAGGGTCACCTCCTTGGTGACGTGTGGGGTGACGTCCAGGGTGACCACAGCAACATCCTCTGGAAAGGGACAAAAGTGGGGCAGAATGTAAATAAATGCAAACCGTAGGTTCTAAACACTGGCCAGTTGAATGGGATCTTTTATTTCAGCTCATGAAACATGGGACCAACACTTTACATGTTATCATGATGAACGGCACCTGTCAGAGTGCTTTCTATAAGTCTTACTCACCTGCTTGGATGTCAGATGGCAGAGTGGCGTAGACGGCCACCATGAGAGGCTTTTCTTCAGGTGTGACGTCCACAACCTCCAAGAGTGAAGAAGCAGGGTATGCATCTGTGTTAGGGGTGAGGTCCACAAGCTCCAGGTGGGAAGAAGCAGGATCTGCCTCTGTGTTAGGGGTGATGTCCACAACCTTCAGGTGGGTAGAAGCCGGGTCTGCCTCTGTGTAAGGGGTGATGTCCACAACTTCCAAGTGGGACGAGACGGGTTCTGCCTCTGTGTTAGGTGTGACGAATACAATCTCCAAGTGGGAAGAGACGGGTTCTGCCTCTTTGTTAGGGGTGATTTCCACAACCTCCAGGTGAGAAGAAGCCGGGTCTACCTCTGTATTAGGGGTGATGTCCACAACCTTACGGTGGGAAGAAGCCGGGTCTGCCTCTATGTTAGGGGTGATTTCCACAACTTCCAGCTGGGAATAAGCCGGGTCTGCCTCTGTGTTAAAGGTTATGTCCACAACAACTAGGTGGAAAGAAGCCGGGTCTGCCTCTGTGTTAGGGGTGATGTCCACAAGCTCCAGGTGGGAAGAAGCAGGATCTGCCTCTGTGTTTGGGGTGATGTCCACAACCTCTAGGTGGGAAGAAGCCAGGTCTGCATCTGTGTTAGGGGTGATGTCCACAAACTCCAGGTGGGAAGAAGCAGGATCTGCCTCTTTGTTTGGGGTGATGTCCACAAGCTCCAGGTGGGAAGATGCCGGGTCTGTCTCTGTGTTAGGGGTGGTTTCCACAACCTCCTGATAGGAAGAAGCCGGGTCTAACTCTGTGTTAGGGGTGATGACCACAAACTTCAGGTGGGTAGAAGCCTTCTTAGCCTCTGTGTTAGGGGTGATGTCCACAAGCTCCAAGTGGAAAGCAGCCAGGTCTGCCTCTGTGTTAGGGATGATTTCCATAACCTCCTGGTGGGAAGAAGATGGGTCTGCCTCTGTGTTAGGGGTGATGTCCACAAGCTCCTGGTGGGAAGAAGCCAGGTGTGCCTCTTTGTTAGGAGTGATGTCCACAACCTCCAGTTGGGAAGAAGCAAGGTGTGCCTCTTTGTTAGGGGTGATGTCCACAACCTCCAGGTGAGAAGAAGCCGGGTCTGCCTCTGTGTTTGAGGTGATGTCCACAACCTCCAGGTGGGAAGATGCTGGGTCTGCCTCTGAGTTATGGGAGATGTCAACAACCATACGGTGGGAAGAAGCCGGGTCTGCCTCTGTGTTTGGGGTGATGTCCACAAGCTCCAGGTGGGAAGAAGCCGGGTCTGTCTCTGTGTTAGGGGTGGTTTCCACAACCTCCTGATAGGAAGAAGCCGGGTCTAACTCTGTGTTAGGGGTGATGTCCACAAGCTCCAGGTGGGAAGAAGCCAGGTGTGCCTCTTTGTTAGGGGTGATGTCCACAACCTCCTGATAGGAAGAAGCCGGGTCTAACTCTGTGTTAGGGGTGATGACCACAAACTTCAGGTGGGTAGAAGCCGTCTCAGCCTCTGTGTTAGGGGTGATGTCCACAAGCTCCAGGTGGGAAGAAGCCAGGTGTGCCTCTTTGTTAGGGGTGATGTCCACAACCTCCAGCTGAGAAGAAGCCGGGTCTGCCTCTGTGTTATGGGTGATGTCCACAACCTCCAGGTTGGAAGAAGCAGGGTCTGACTCTGTGTTAGGGGTGATGTCCACAACCAATGGGTGGGAAGAAGCTGGGTCTGCCTCTGTGTTATGGGGGATTTCCACAACCTCCAGGTGGGAAGAATCCTGGTCTGCATCTGTGTTTGGGGTGACAATTAAAATCCTGATTGGCTTTACTACTACAAGGCACCAGGATGTCATGACAAAAGGCATATGTCAGAGTGTTCTCTATGAGTGCTACTCACCTGCTTGGATGTCAGCTGGTAGTGTGGCGGAGAAGGCCACCACTAGGACAGGGGGAACTGGCAGGGTGTCTGCAGTAGGCTGGAAGTAGCTTTTCACCTCGTCCGCCACAAAGGCACAGACAGAGCTCATAAAAAAAGGGGTTGTGAGGTCATCCAGGGAGAAGGACTGGCTGATTCTCCCAAGGATCGACCTCACAGAGTCAAAAGTAGCAGCCCGGGAGAAAGGGGTGTGAGGAGAAGAGGCCTTCAACATGCTGGAGAGCTTCTCCCCTACGGCCACCACCATACTCACAGCCATCCCGCTTAGGAGGATGGGGTGATCTGAATGGCCTTCCTCTGGCTGAAGCCACAGGGCCAGGAGGATCCTGGGCACCAGCTCCACCACCACCTGGGATGGGCTGAGCAGGTTGCTACAGGGCTTATTGGACAGCTTGTCCTGAATGCTCCTCACAGCTCTCTCCATGATGATGTGGACCTTGGGGTCGCTGAAATCAACAAAAAGCAGCAGAGAAAGCTAAACAATGTGCAATGTTCACACAGAGAACACTGCCCTAGTTTTTTTCTGCATAGCTCCAGATGTGTAGATGAATGGAGCAAGCCGTATGCGGGGCAGTACATGGAACTCACATGTCAGCGCCAGCTGGAGAGGTGGGGTGCATAGAGCGGCGGAGCTTGCAGACAGCCTTGTGCTCCATGTCAATCATTTTTAGGCAGGTGTTTACTTCCCAGGTCTGCCGTAGGAAACAGGAAGTCCCATTAGTGTAATTTCACAACAGATATATTCTGCTGTACTAACTAGTTGTTGAAAGGCTAGAAAAGAGCTCACTGACTGATAGTCTAAGTCTCTAACTCTCATTCTCTTACCAGCCGAGCGAGTTCGTTCCCCTCCTCCAGGGTTTCCTTCCACACCCTTCAAATAAAACACAAAGCATTTCAACTTTCCTGGCTTCCTATTTATCTGTTGTTTATTTTACCCACACCTCCTGGAGTGCTGCTGGTGACAGAGAATGGCAGTGAAGGTGAGAGCTGACGTGGTACTCACCTCTCCCTAAGGGATTTTTTGCCCTGAGACACCAGCCAGTCGCTCATGTGCTCCATGGTGACATGGGGCGAGACCTGGCCTCGACTCTGGAGCAGCAGATAGTGGACCATGAGCTTCTTCTGCAAGATGAGGTAAGGTGTGAGACCGTGCCACTAAAGACCATATAATGTGCTTTCAGAAGGGCCTCTCGTAACATTTCACAACTGCTCATGTCTCACAATTTGCAAGTGATATTAAGAACTCTTATGACCATCTTCTCTAAACTGTCTTGAAATAAAACTCTTGTTTTGGGATTAAATCTATCTCTTTCTTTCTGTGGTTACTGTTTTTGTGGGATGAATCTTACCTGTTTATTGTAATATGCTTCCTCCCAGCAGGCCTGCAGAGTCTGAAAATAAAGGCTGCTTCTACAGAATTCCTTTGAAAATAATTAAAATAAGTATGCTTTATTAGGTACATTATGCACAGGCATTTACAGTATGCCAAAAGGAATATCTCCTAAAATTACCTTAGTGGGACCATAAGTGAACTCAGGAATGCTCCCAATCCTATCCATGGTCAGAGGGGGACGAAATGCAGCGCTATAAATATACGGGATGCTCTAGAGATAACAGGAATTACTTAAAGTCGCGAATGATCAATGCCTGTGGAATCGTCCAATTTGCTGCGCTGAGAATTGAGTTGTAGGCGATATTTGGTTATGTTTGGCGCAACATACATGTTTACATTCTATTGCCATGGAGAAATTGAGTTTCTAGAACCTGTTTTCTTCTATATCTTTATTTCGTGAAAGATTAAGATCTTTTTTTTGTCATAATGTGTATATGAGGACGTTGGAGCCCGTTCCGATTCATGACGCGGTTATCCAGGTGCAAGTTGCATAGACCTACTAATCAAACCTTGGCTTACAAGTTAAATTAAATTAGTATATATGCCTATACAAATCTATTGACCACGTCCATTTAAATCAATGATTGTCAATTGAAAATCTGGTTGTTGTGTTATCCTGTTGTGCGTGTCAGGTGTCCTCTTAAGCACGTTATTCCAATATTTCCTAGAATTGACGCAGGTTACACTTTTGCAAAACTACTCGGTTAAAAATAAGAGCATGAATGACAATAAAGGTATGACTTGAATTATATGTGTAGTAGTGTGATGTTGTTCCCCTAGATTATGCACCAAATTGCACACAAGGACAGTTCAAGTAGGCCAGGTCAAGAGGGGATGTTAAAAAGTTAATAATAATAGTAATTCAATGTGGTTTCTTTATTTAATTACAGCTCCATAGCTAATGTTATTTTTTGGTGTACAAACATTTTTATGTATCTATATTGTTAATACACCTAATTGTAAAAGTTGTGTATATTTTGGTTTGGTCCATCGCGGGTTATCTGTATTTATGTACCCTCTTATTGTTCTCTTTTGCCTGACCTTCAACTAGCAAGGTATGTTGTCCTTGGCGCCGTAATTTGTCGATATAAAACTGTGGTAAAGTTACACAAAGTGCTGTTACGCAACTACAGGTTTTGTTACAATGTGGACAATATAAAGATGTATGTTAACAACTTTCACCGAGCTCGCTAATTAGGGTACCTATTGTAACTCGGGAGTATTTGGGGCAGTGTTTGAGTGAGTTTCTATGTGCTCACGCAGGTGCCCGAGAGCTGTGGCTGCACCAAGGGCTAAACTATTGTGTGTTGTCTCTTCGTGTACAGGTATGTCATTTATTTTGTCAGAATTATGTTGTATATCATTTTACTTGTATTGTATAGTGTGTTGTTAGGCACTGAATGTGTGCATGCAGCACCTGTTCTCTTTTGCCTGACCTTCAACTAGCAAGGTGCCCGAGAGCTGTGGCTGCACCAAGAGCTAACATATTGTGTGTTGTCTCTTCGTGTGCAGGTCGAATAAAAATTATCCAACCATCAGAATTCCAGTTGTGGCAGTGTCCTAATTACGTGACCTGCCGACTGGTCAGCTCAAGCCGACCGCCGGAGCTGTGCATGTGGATGAGGTGCACGACCTGCGCATGTGAATTTGTTGATGGCTTACTGTAAGTGAATATATACTGTAAACAGTGAAAGTGAATGTAGCATATTCATTAGATACAGGTATTCGTGCTTATTTGTATGTTTTGGATGAATTTGTTTATTGCATTTTTTGGGGGGGGTATTTGAATGCACTAAATGCACCCGTGTTATGCTGGGGATTTTAGTGTGGGTAGAGGGAGGGGTGTCCTTCCATTTACACCAATTGTACAGTCAGCTCCTGGGAGTAGAGCGTTTGCTAGTCCTGAGTTTGCAAGCACTGGGAGGGGTAGGCTGTTTGTTCCACCTGACCAGGGTATCCCACCTCTGTCTTTTGATGTACCATCATCCACAGTACTCGGTGATAATGGGACGCCTCCGAGTCAGCTTAGTGACCTTATTAAGCAGATTGGTTCAGAGATAGGAGAATCTATCAGAGCGAGTTTACTGCAGCCTGGGGTTTCAAGTCTTTCTCCTGCCCGTCCCCCTCACCAACCCCAGCAGTTTCCCCTGCCTGAGCAGTGTGGGTCAACCTTTATTGATGCGTCCAAGCTGAATCTGGTTGTGAAGTCAGATGTTAGTGCTCCACCTCTTTTTAGGGGTGATGGCTCAGATAAGTACTCTGTCCTGGAGTGGGAGGAGTTAATGGAAGTCTACCTAGAGAAGAGGGGTTACACTGGGTCTGGGAATGAGATGAGGATTCCTAGTCAATGAACTTGTCATAAATCAACATAGGATAGGCCCTCTTCCCCCCCCCCCCCCCCCCCCCCACAAGACTCATATATATATATATATATATATATATATATATATATATATAGGAAATGTAAGCAAGGGTTGAGCTTCTTCAGTTTGTGTCACAAAGTGGATAACTTTCTGTGTCCCTTTCAGAGTGAGTGACAAATTTACTTTATATAGTGTACCAAGAGTTGTTCCCTCGCTTACGGCCATACCAGCCTGAATACACACGATCTCGTCCGATCTCGGAAGCTAAGCAGGGTTGGGCCTGGTTAGTACTTGGATGGGAGACCGCCTGGGAATACCAGGTGCTGTAAGCTTTTTGTCCCAGTAGAGCGTGCTCTTGTGTCATGGAGCAACTGCCTTTTATTTATCACCCTAATAATATCATGGATTGTTATTGGACTAAATGCAGTTTGTGTGCTGCCCTGCCCTGATCAAATCAAATAATGGACAGTGCGTTTCCCTCAAAATATAGGCAGTACATGCAATCTTAGTTTTTAGTCTAGGAGACAGTCAATGTCTGTAGTCCATTAGGGCACTATAAAATCCCTTCAATGTTTTGCCTGATTCCGTTAATTCCCAAGTTCCCTTTTCTCCGTTTAGATTTCCCCGTTGACCGTTTGTCCCTGTTTTGGCAGGTTTTCGCTCTCAAAAGTACACCTTTTTAATAGCAAAACAGCACAATTGGATGTTCTATGTCCACAACAATGTTTAAACCCTATCAGGTGACCATTTGTGAGGTCTGGGAAAAATGTAAGACATTTAGATTTTGGGGTGTAGTTACCCTTAAATGCAAGCGTGCACCAGGAAGAGACCTTTGTTTGGTTAAGCGGTGTTGCTGTAGAACAAATGGCCACTGGAGTGATGCAAATGATCACGGTATAATTCTGCCAGGCAGGCATAGGCTACTTTGTAGTTAACATTTACTTGCGAAGGTTTTGGGGAAAGCCATTCCTTCCCTACCAGAAGAAGGTTATCATTAGCATCATCGCTAACGGCTACACAAAGTGTAGACATACGCGCGCACCGCACACATGCACACAGACAGGGGCATTCCTGTGCCGTTTCAGAAAGTTCATGGAAATACGAATCACTGATGCATTTTGTTCATGTCTTATGATTGACTTGGGCAAATGAATGTGTTTTCTAACAAGTTGAATAGATTTAGTTGATTTCTTACTAAGGTCAATAAATGTTTGAATATTGTTGAATTTCGGTTTAATGTCTGGATTCCGTGATTCGGTCCGCAACGCTTATTTTATAGGGCCCTAGTCAATGAACTTGTCATAAATCAACATAGGATAACGATATTATAACCGCGATTGATAATAGACAGTACTGTGCAGCCGTCTTCATCGACCTGGCCAAGGCTTTCGACTCTGTCAACCACCGCATTCTTATTGGCAGACTAAATAGCCTTGGTTTCTCAAATGACTGCCTCGCCTGGTTCACCAACTACTTCTCAGATAGAGTTCAGTGTGTCAAATCGGAGGGCCTGTTGTCTGGACCTATGGCAGTCTCTATGGGGGTGCCACAGGGTTCAATTCTTGGGCCGACACTTTTCTCCGTGTATATCAATGATGTCGCTCTTGCTGCTGGTGACTCTCAGATCCACCTCTACGCAGACGACACCATTTTGTATACATCTGGCCCTTCATTGGACACTGTGTTAACAAACCTCCAAACGAGCTTCAATGCCATACAACACTCCTTCAGTAGCCTCCAACTGCTCTTAAACACTAGTAAAACTAAATGTATGCTTTTCAATCGAACGCTGCTGGCACCCGCCCTCCCGACTAGAATCACCACTCTCGACGGGTCTGACCTAGAGTATGTGGACAACTACAAATACCTAGGTGTCTGGTTAGACTGTAAACTCTCCTTCCAGACTCACATAAAGAATCTCCAATCCAAAGTTAAATCTAGAATCGGCTTCCTATTTCGCAAACAAAGCCTCCTTCACTCATGCTGCCAAACATGCCCTCGTAAAACTGACTATCCTACCGATCCTTGACTTCGGCGATGTCATTTACAAAATAGCCTCCAACACTCTACTCAGCAAACTGGATGTAGTCTATCACAGTGCCATCCGTTTTGTCTCCAAAGCCCCATACACTACCCACCACTGTGACCTGTACGCTCTTGTTGGCTGGTCCTCACTACATGTTCGTCGTCAAACCCACTGGCTCCAGGCCATCTATAAATCACTGCTAGGCAAATCCCCGCCTTATCTTAGCTCATTGGTCACCATAGCAGCACCCACCCGTAGTCTGCGCTCCAGCAGGTATATCTCACTGGTCATTCCCAAAGCCAACACCTCCTTTGGCCGCCATTCCTTCCAGTTCTCTGCTGCCAATGACTGGAACGAATTGCAAAAATCTCTGAAGCTGGAGACTCTTATCTCCCTCACTAACTTTAAGCATCAGTTGTCAGAGCACCTTACCGATCACTGCACCTGTACACAGCCCATCTGAAATTAGGCCACCCAACTACCTCATCCCTATATTGTTATTTATTTTGCTCTTTTGCACCCCGGTATCTCTATTTGCACATAATCTCTTGCACATCTAGCATTCCAGTGTTAATACTATTGTAATTATTTTGCACTATAGCCTATTTATTGCCTTACCTCCATAACTTGCTACATTTGCACACACTGTATATATATTTTCTGTTGTATTTTTGACTTTATGTTTTTTTACCCCAAATGTAACTCTGTGTTGTTTTTATCGCACTGCTTTGCTTTATCTTGGCCAGGTCGCAGTTGTAAATGAGAACTTGTTCTCAACTGGCTTACCTGGTTAAATAAAGGTGAATTTTTTTTTTTTTTTTTATAAGTTTGCAAATGTGATGATGCATGGAATGCTTGATATTTTTCATGGAGAAAATTAGCTTCGCCAAACTTGAGAGCAAGACTGGCCTAAACGCGCTAATGTTTTCCTTTGCTAATGTCCGTCCCGCCCCCCTGTCAGCTGTCAGTTTTGTCGATGACCACGTACATAAGACACGCCAATCACCGACACCTGAAGTTCCATGACCATCACAGCCCTAGTTGTATGCTTGAGTTTGTTCAGAGGAGGCTTTGAATAAAATCCGATCTGAGTGTGAAATGCCTTACTGAGGGTAAATGGAAGCTCCTCTTGTGCCCGGCTCAGCCTTATACAGTTTAAGGTACTTTACCGTATCCATTTCAGTAAGGCCAGATTGTCCAAATTCTACCCAAATATTGATGGTACATGTGACAGGTGTAAAAGCTCCTTGGTGGACTTGACCCACATGTTCTGGTCCTGTCCCCGTCTGGCAGATTATTTGTCCACTATTTAAAACCCTTTCTGAAGCATTTGATATAAAGTTGCAGCCTAGTGCAGAAATTGCTATTTTTGGAGTACCAAACAACAATCCTTCTCTGACCAATAGACAGCTAGATGCCATTGCCTTTGCCTCCCTGTTAGCCCGCAGAAGGATTTTATTGGATTGGAAATCTATCAATCCTCCCTTAGCCTCTCTTTGGCTCGAAGATCTGAAGCTGTTCCTAAAATGAGAAAAAATGAAGTTACCATTCGAGGGTCAACCAACTCATTTTATTCCTCCTGGGACCCGATGATATCCTATTTTGAACAGCTCCAAACACTTCCTCCAGATTAGTACTCTTGGCCCCACCTTGAGATTACTGCTATATAGGCCTATAAAATTACTTAATCACCTGAAATTGTTAGGCTATTACATTTTTGCTTGAAGTAACGTTGTTGTATACTTTTGTTTTGTTTTCTGACATGTAAGTCAATTACTTTCCCTTTCTTTTTAAATGTGTTTGGAGGCATTCTGGGGGGAGGGGGAGGTCAAAGGGGGACTAAAAGGGGAGAAATGTACCATGTCTTTACATGTTATCTTTCATTCATTGTGAATACAAAATATATAATTTTAAAGGGAAGGCTTTGAAGCCAGATTTAGCGGATTTTGCTGTTTAGTTTTCCTCAACCTGTGTTTTGTTTCTCTCTCCTCTCCCTGTTAGATGGTGAGGCTGCTTCTCTCCAGAGGAGCCAACATTAATGCCTTTGACAAGAAGGATCGCCGAGCAATCCACTGGGCTGCTTACATGGGTGATGAGTTTACCACATCATTTACATTCTGACTAATGTCCTTTATACCAATGAATGAATGAATGAATGGACTGTGTGTTAGTCTCACAGCTCAGCTGTATGAGCCACGTCTAGTGTGTTATTATGTCAGAATCATGTACTAAGTAGGTTGATTAGATGTTTTCAGTTGTACTAACATGATGTAGGTGTTGCTTATGGTGCTGTGTACCACTGTAAACTAATCTATCTCTCCCTCTCGCTCTCTCTACCTACCATAGGGCACATTGAGGTGGTGAAACTGCTGGCCTCTCATGGATCAGAGGTGTCCTGTAAAGACAAGAAGGCCTACACCCCTCTCCACTCTGCAGCCTCCAGTGGAATGATCAGTGTGGTCAAGTACCTCCTGGACCTTGGAGTGGATGTGAGTCAACACGCATTCAAATGTGTATTGGCGGCAGGTAGCTTAGTGGGTAAGAGCGTTGTGCCAGTAACCGAAAGGTCGCTGGTTCTAATCCCCGAGCCGACTAGGTGAAAAATCTGTCGATGTGCCCTTGAGCAAGGCACTTAACCCTAATTGCTCCTGTAAGTCGCTCTGGATAAGAGCGTCTGCTAAATGACTTAAATGTAATGTAAATGTGTAGTCACTGTTCAATTACAACTCAATGAAAATACAGAGCTCTAGTGGGTTGGCGAATGATTTCCTTTCAAGTAATGAAGAGATGGAGGTTGGAGCCAGTGTTTTGGGCCAGGGGGTTTTCAGAACCAAGTGACCTGATCAGGAATGTATTGTTTTGTTCCCCCCCCCCCCCCCCTCTCTCTCTCCACTCTTTTCCCTCCCTTGCTCCCTCCAGATAAATTAGCCCAATGGGTACGGTAACACCCCCCTCCACGTGGCATGCTACAACGGGCAGGACGTGGTGGTGAATGAGCTGATCGAGTGTGGCGCCAACGTGAACCAGGTGAACGAGAAGGGTTTCGCCCCACTCCACTTCACGGCCGCCTCGTGCCATGGGGCGCTCTGCTTGGAGCTGCTGGTGGGCAACGGGGCCCTCGTCAACATCAAGGTGAGGAGACCGGATGACCAACACTGTGTCTGAACTAAATAACACCCTATTCCCTATGTAGTGCACTACTTTTGACCAGGGGCCCATAGAGCAAGGAGCCGTGGTGACACTGGCTGTGTCCCAAATGGCACCCTGTTCCCTTTATAAGTACACTACTTTGGTTCAAAAAGTAGTTCACTATGAAGAGAATAGGGTGCCATTTGGGACGCACACACTGACGCAGCACATGGCTTAGTATTTGGCCCTGGTCTACATTCAAATACCAATGGAATAGGCCTAACAATGCAAACTAAATGCAATCAAGCGCTCCTCCAATACGTGTTTGATTTTGCCTGTGGTCAGCAGCACAGACTGCCGTGTGAACCATCTTTGTCTTTCTATCTGCAGAGTAAAGATGGAAAGACCCCCCTCCACATGACGGCCATCCACGGACGCTTCTCCAGATCTCAAGCCATCATCCAGAATGGTGAGTCGCTGTGAATGCTCTCAACTGAATATATATGAACCAGTAGGCTCTTCAGCATTGTCTTTAGTCTTCAAACCATGATTCACTGGCACAGAGCAATGTTACTTGCAATGTGGTTGAACATGATGCTTCATGATGCCTCTTGGGTCAAGTGGTTGACGTGTGTGTGTGTGTGTGTGTGTGTGTGTTCTGTAGGTGCTGAGATCGACTGTGAAGAAAAGAATGGAAACACACCCCTGCACATCTCTGCTCGCTACGGCCACGAGTTACTCATCAATACACTCATCACGAACGGAGCTGACACAGCCAAGTGAGAACACACACACACACAGTTTCCAGCAATAATGCAACATGCATCTGCAATTCTGTCATTGACCGAATTGCCGCTTGGAGACTATGCTCAACACATTGTGGTGTGTGGGGGGTTGATCTAAAATGTAAAAATGTGTTGCAGGCGAGGCGTCCATGGGATGTTCCCCCTCCACCTGGCTGCTCTCAGTGGGTTCTCTGACTGCTGTCGGAAGCTCCTCTCATCAGGCTTTGATATAGACACCCCTGACGACTTTGGAAGGACCTGTTTACATGCTGCAGCAGCTGGAGGGTGAGTGGACTGGTCCAGGCTTTACACCAAGGAATATTTAGTTCATGAACTGGAAAGCCACCAGAAAGAACAAACACATATTCACACTCTTACATTTCACATGGTTTAGCAGTATTGTTTAGAGTTATTTAAAAAATCGTATAGATCATTAGTGCGGTATCATTTCTGTATAATGTGGTTCTTTGCCATGGTGGTATTGACTTGCGCTCTGGTCTAAATTGTCTTTATATCTTCTTGAAAGAGAAGAGAAACCTGCAAACTGCTCTTGCTAGTATCACTTTTTATTATTGCTTTTAGTAGCATTATAAAAACAGTGATACTAGCAAGAGCAGTGTACGGGTTTCTCTTTTCTTTCAGGTTCTCATTGTTACCATCCACCTAATAGCTCAGATGAACGAGAGCCTTTCTGAACTTGATATCTTTTTACCATCCACCTGATAGCTCAGATGTACGAGAGCCTTTCTGAACTTGATATCTTGTTACCATCCACCTGATAGCTCAGATGTACGAGAGCCTTTCTGAACTTGATATCTTTTTACCATCCACCTGATAGCTCAGATGAACGAGAGCCTTTCTGAACTTGATATCTTGTTACCGTCCACCTGATAGCTCAGATGAACGAGAGCCTTTCTGAACTTGATATCTTGTTACCATCCACCTGATAGCTCAGATGAACGAGAGCCTTTCTGAACTTGATATCTTGTTACCATCCACCTGATAGCTCAGATGTACGAGAGCCTTTCTGAACTTGATATCTTGTTACCATCCACCTGATAGCTCAGATGTACGAGAGCCTTTCTGAACTTGATATCTTGTTACCATCCACCTGATAGCTCAGATGTACGATAGCCTTTCTGAACTTGATATCTTGTTACCATCCACCTGATAGCTCAGATGTACGAGAGCCTTTCTGAACTTGATATCTTGTTACCGTCCACCTGATAGCTCTGATGTACGAGAGCCTTTCTGAACTTGATATCTTGTTACCAGGAACCTGGACTGTCTGAATCTGCTGCTCAACACAGGGGCAGACTTCAACAGAAAGGACAGCTTCGGAAGGTCTGTCTGTGGCATCAAATAACTTTCATATGTGATCTTTATGATAATTTGGAATATAGTATAGGGGCATATAGGAATTATTATGGGAAAGATTGGGCGGCAGGTAGCCTAGCGGTTAAGAGCGTTGGGTCAGTAACCAAAAGGTTGCTGGTTCGAATCCCCTAGCCGACTAGGTGAAAAATCTATGTGCCCTGCAGCAAGGCACTTAACCCTAATTGCTCCTGTAAGTCGCACTGGATAAGAGTGTCTGCTAAATGACATAAATGTAAAATGTAAATGTTATACAGCTCCAATAAGCTGTTTCTGTTGTTGATGTTGAATGGTTTCTGTGCGTTCTTCTAGGAGTCCTCTGCATTATGCGGCAGCCAATTGTAACTACCAGTGTCTGTTTGCCTTGGTGGGGTCTGGGGCCAGTGTGAACGATCTGGATAAAAGGGGTTGCACCCCGCTCCACTACGCTGCTGCCTCCGACACAGACGGAAAGTACGTCTCACACCTCTCTTACTGTTGTGTGTGTTGTGGTGCCATGACCTTTCACATTTCACTGTAGTCTGGAGAGTATGTTGTGGTGCCATGACCTTTCACTGTAGTCTGGAGAGTATGTTGTGGTGCCATGACCTTTCACATTTCACTGTAGTCTGGAGAGTATGTTGTGGTGCCATGACCTTTCACTGTAGTCTGGAGAGTATGTTGTGGTGCCATGACCTTTCACATTTCACTGTAGTCTGGAGAGTATGTTGTGGTGCCATGACCTTTCACATTTCATTGTAGTCTGGGGAGTATGTTGTGGTGCCATGACCTTTCACATTTCACTGTAGTCTGGAGAGTATGTTGTGGTGCCATGACCTTTCACATTTCACTGTAGTCTGGAGAGTATGTTGTGGTGCCATGACCTTTCACATTTCACTGTAGTCTGGAGAGTATGTTGTGGTGCCATGACCTTTCACATTTCACTGTAGTCTAGAGTATGTTGTTGGCCGTGTTTGAATACATACTAGTGTTAAATCTGCAGTGGGAAAGCTTGGCCACGTCTCCTTTGGGAAAGTGTCTCTGCTTGCTTATCTGTCTGTCTTGATGTTGGTATAATGATTAGTGAACTCTTGACCTCTGACCTCTAGGTGTCTGGAATATTTGCTGCGAAACGACGCTAACCCAGGGATCAGGGACAATCAGGGCTACAACGCAGTCCATTACGCGTCTGCGTACGGACACCGCCTCTGTCTGGAGATGGTGAGTCAGAACCACAGGGGACTAGACGCCCTGCATTCACAGACCATTTTGTCTGCGTCCCAAATGAATGTAGGGCCCATAGGGCTCTGGTCAAAAGTAATGCACTATATAGGGAATAGGGTGCCATTTGGGACAGACGTTGATATTCAGTAGGTTTTAAGGTGTGGTTGCATGTTTGTCGTGGCCGCATCGTCACTCTTGATGTTCTTTTTCCAGATTGCAAGTGAAACACCTTTAGATGTGGTAAGTACCAGTTGGTTACTTTTCCTCACACTAGCTTGTTTAAGATACGAATGCAACACCCCAGTATGTCTGCAGGGGCTGGTCACTGAGATTTACAACATGAAACATGCTACTAGACTAACCTTCAAAGTAAATATGTTACAAGTCTAAACTGGCCCGTCCTTGTCTTTCCCCAGCTAATGGAAACCTCAGGGACAGACATCCTGAACGACTCTGATGTCAGAGCTCCCATCAGCCCCCTACACTTAGCTGTGAGTAAAGCCTACCTGCTCCTGTAGGGGTCTCGCCACATGACAAATGGCACCCTATTCCCTATTTAGTGCACTACTTTTGACCAGAGCCTTATGGGCCCAGATCAAAAGTACTGCACTACATGGGAAATAGGGTGCTATCTGGGATGCAGGCATGGTGTTGTTTTTCCACGAAAAGTTGATTGTCCAGACACTCACACACCATGTTCCTATCTGTTCCTGATTAGTGTAAAATACATGCATATTTTGACACGGTGATGATGAGGATGATTTCCTTATTTTGCCATTTGAGTTAATCAACCTCCAACAGAGGAGAAGTAGAGTGTTTCTAAATCTCACGCTTGGCAGGGACCTTCGATGTTGATGCTGGGCGGGAGAAAAAATGGGCACCCGATTTGAGAGACACTGGTCTACTTTAGGGGTCTAGGACTGTTTCTGTTCAGGCATACCACTGGTCTACTATAGGACATTGATTATATTAAGAGTGTATATCTGTTCAGGCGCACCACTGGTCTACTATAGGACATTGATTATATTAGGAGTGTATTTCTGTTCAGGCGTACCACTGGTCTACTATAGGACATTGATTATATTAGGAGTGTATATCTGTTCTGGCATACCACTGGTCTACTATAGGACATTGATTATATTAGGAGTGTATATCTGTTCAGGCATACCACTGGTCTACTATAGGACATTGATTATATTAGGAGTGTATATCTGTTCAGGCATACCACTGGTCTACTATAGGACATTGATTATATTAGGAGTGTATATCTGTTCAGGCATACCACTGGACTTTGCTTCAGACTGTGTGTTTGTTTCCATTCAGGCGTACCACGGCCACCACCATGCTATGGAGGTCCTGGTTCAGTCTCTGCTGGATCTAGACGTGAGGAACAGCCAGGGGCGCACCCCTCTGGACCTGGCTGCCTTTAAAGGCCATGTGGAGTGTGTTGACGTCCTCATCAACCAGGGAGCCTCCATCCTGGTTAAAGACTTCACCCTGAAGAGGACCCCCATCCACGCTGCAGGTACGCATAGGATATCACGTAAGACCTAGAGATTCTGTAATTCAAAAGTTTTCCTTACCAAGATGGACATTTGTTTGGTCATGTTGCTAGGACGCCAATGTCCACTCTAGGGATATTATATAGCATAGTGTGAAAATGCCCACTACACACTGATCTAAGGTCATTTTTTGTCATTATTGCTGAGGATCTGGGGAGGGTAAGCTGATCCTAGATCAGTGCACAGGGGGACTTCTATCCAGAGCCAGGTACACAGCTAGCAGGTGACAGGCTTCGAGGGCCTCAGCCCCAAAATGTTTTATTATCTGCTGTGTTAACATCATGAGGATGTCATTTACCAATACCACTGTTCTAGAAATCTGTCTGTTCATGTGAAGGTAATAGTCGTCCAGCAATCAGCTCATATCCTCTCTGTTTAGCCTCCTCTAGCTACCAACGGTCAATCATCTCACATTCTTATATCCTCTCTGTTTATCCTCCTCTAGCTACCAACGGTCATTCGGAGTGTTTGCGTTTGCTGATTGGAAATGCTGACCTCCAGAGTCCAGTGGACGTTCAAGACGGGAATGGACAGTAAATCAATACAATAATAATCAATTGGGTTTTGGATCCTGAAATAAAGAGATTTTGACACTAGTTCTACGTCCCAAATGGCACCCTATGCCCTACTTGGTGCACTACTTTAAACCAGAACCCTATGGGCTCGGGTCAAAAGTAGTGTACCATATAGGGAATAGGTTGCCATTTGGGACTCAGCCTGGTTATTACCAGTTTGTAATATGACCTTGTTGTCTTGTGTATCAGAACCCCTCTGATGCTGTCAGTGCTGAGCGGACACACAGACTGTGTGTACTCACTGCTCAACAAGGGAGCCAGCGTAGAAGCCAAAGACAAGTGGGGCAGAACAGCGCTACACAGAGGGGTGAGGAGGAGAGCTGGCTGTATACGCTCACACACAGAAAGAGACGGGGAGGCTCAAATATACATATTATCTTCAGAAAAGTAGTTGTCCATGGGTAGTGGTGTATTCATCCCTGTAGGGGGACCTGCCTCCAGACATCATTTGTAATAATTGATGATTCATTATTATATCATTGATTATTAGTTATTCAAATCCATTCTTGTCTCCCTGCCCTTCCTCCCAGGCGTTGACGGGTCATGAGGAGTGTGTGGAGGCCCTGCTGCAGCACAGCGCCAGCTTCCTGGTTCGGGACTGTAAGGGGCGAACCCCTGTCCACCTGGCGGCGGCATCCGGACACATCGGGGTGCTGGGGGGACTCCTACACGCCGCCCAGTCAGTGGAGACCCTCCCCGTCATCACAGACAACCAGGGCTACACGCCACTACACTGGGCCTGCTACAACGGTACGTACTGGACTAACGGAACACTAGATATTTTCTGATTTTCTCTCTTCAGCACCGTAAACATGTCCCTGAATTAGGCAGGCCATACAACTAGGGGTGTAACGATTCGATTTGTATCACGATTCGTGGTTGTCGATACGATTCAAGGACGATATTGGTTCATTTAGAACGATACGATCCGAAACGATTCAGTGACTTGAAATCGATTCAGTAACCTTTTAGCCAAAAATTCAACCAGTGTGACTGAAATAAATACCTGGATACTGGACAGTGCAGGTGAAGTTTCCTAGATTCCTGTTTCTTGTAAGGACCGCAATGGTGGCTTGATAATTTCTCGCTCGTCGGCTTCTCCTCTGTCGTCCGCCATGCTATGTTTTGTTGTCTTTGCGCCTTTGCGCTGCTGCTGGCGTGGGGCGATGACGTCACGGATAGGCAGACTGAATCGAGTAATGTTTAAAGCCTTTATCATTAAAAGTGCTAAGAAAAAACATCCATATAAAGTCTGACGTGCTTAAATCCAATGGGTTATTTCCTAGTATCGATACAATCGATTTATTACATTTTAAAACGATGTTAGAGTGATATATGTTGTCCAAAAGGCCAACTCACCGAGCACAGATCGATGTAGTTGGATCATAGGAATATAAATCGATACATCGATGTAGTAGATGGATCGTTACACCCCTACATACAACGGTACGTACTGACTAACTGGACTGTAGCTCTGTTCTCTCCTCCATGAAGTGTACACTCATTCACTCCCTCTTGTGGCTTGAAAAGCATTCGATTGGTGTGGACGGAGCCATGTGGGGGAATGAACAAGACTACAACAGAATTAGGGGTTATGACTCTCAGTGGAGGACCTTACACTGAAACAGGACTTTGTCATAGCATATGTCACCGAGGGCAACTCGTTCAGCCCCCTCCACTGTGCTGTGATCAATGACAACGAGGGGGCTGCAGAGATGCTGATTGACACTCTGGGGCCGGCCATTGTCAACGCCACTGACACCAAGAACCGGTAACTACAGCACATGACAAAGTCCTTTTCTTCTGGAGAATAATGTTGTCTTGGGAATAAAATGACCTCTGGGGTTGGATGAGGGATTGTAGATTACTTTTAATACATCTATTAGTGATTTTATATTTCTATGGTATAAACAGGGTTAATTGAACAAACTTGTTTATAACAGTCCTACATGATATCGGTGAAATAAGTTTCCTCTCTCTCCAGGACCCCCCTGCATGCGGCGGCTTTCACGGACCACGTGGAGTGTCTTCAGCTGCTGCTAGGCCACAACGCCCAGGTCAACTCCCCCGATGCCTCCGGGAAGACCTCCCTCATGATGGCTGCTGAGAACGGACAAACCAACGCTGTCGGTACGCAGCCCCCTCTCCTCCGCTTTGCCTCGCCCAGCCGGCTTAAGTTCAACATGTCTGTTTTACATTTTAATAAGTTGCTTCATTTCCTAATTGAGTTTCTTTATGTTTCTCTGTCTGTGTCAGAGCTGTTGGTGAGCAGTGCCAAAGCAGAGCTCACCCTGCAGGATGCAGTCAAGAACACTGCTCTTCATCTGGCCTGCAGTAAGGTGAGCATCCCCACATGAAGATGACGTTCATCTGAACAGTTGGCTCTCTCTGGTTGAAATTTTGGTCTGACATGTTTGACTCTGGTTTTTAAAGGGGCATGAAACCAGTGCTTTGTTGATATTGGAGAAGATTACAGACAGGAACCTCATCAACTCGACTAACGCAGCCTTACAGACGTACGTATGGTTCAGCTGTATTAATTGGGCCAGAAGAATTAGAAGAAGTGCACTATATAGGGAATAGTCTGGCATTTGGGAGGTATCCTCATTTGCTGCTGGCTAATCTGACGGTACTTTCTCCTCAGGCCGTTACACGTTGCAGCCAGAAATGGTCTGACGGTGGTGGTTCAGGAGCTACTAGTGAAGGGTGCTAGCGTGCTAGCAGTCGATGAGAATGGTAAGATCCATAACGCTAACACCGTTTTCTTCTGTACTTCTCTTCTCAATGTGTCCACAAATGTTTCTCTCTAGTCCACTGCTTGGTTATTGTCTTAACTTTGTATCTCCTAGCCTGCTGTTATTTCATGTTTTTCACCAAAAGTGTTATAGTAAACGGTGATGCTCCTGAAGTGACCCTCTGCTGTTCTGTTTGAACCCCTCAGGTTACACGCCTGCCTTGGCCTGCGCCCCCAACAAAGACGTGGCGGACTGCCTGGCGCTGATCCTGGCCACCATGATGCCCGTGTCCCCCTGCAACCCGGCGCCCAGCCTGTCCTTCAGTGCCATTAACCACTACACCACCAGCCCCTCCAAGAGTGTGACCTTCGACAGCCTGCCCGTGCTGCGCAGCGAGCACAGCTCCTACTGCAGCTTCAACAACATCGGCCACCGCGACCACGATGGAGGCTTCTACAAGGATGAGGAACTCAACGACTCAGACTCAGAGACATACTGAGGGGGGTGGTGGTCGCTGCCCAGGAGGGGAGCCAAGGGCAGGCGGATGGACAGTGAAGTGGGGCAGAGGCCACAAACAAATCCACACATACACACCGTGTCTTAAATCACCACAGCCAGCTTTGGGAGGGCACGAGCCGAGACAGTCCGCACAGGAGCCTTAAGAGTCCTGCAGATGGAGAGAGAGAAATGGAGGGAGGGAGGGAGAGGGGGAGGCACAACAGGCTGGCTGGCCACACTCATCCTCTCGTACCACCAGGTGTCCTTCCAGCAGATACTGGACTTCAGAGGAACTGCTGCTGCTATACCCCACCTTTACCTTTACCCACAAAGGTCCTAAACGGTAGAAACTGTCCAGCCAACAGACAGACGGACATCTTATGACGGCAATAACCTGTAGTCCAAGGGGATAGTAGCACTTCACTGAGTGAAAAACAGACATGGACCAAAAGATGTGGAAGAAGCCTTTTCAAAACCTGTTTTGACAGTAGAAATGGGATTGAGCGTTTTGGGCTGAGAAAAAACATAAGGAGTGATGTTTCATTTAAGTTTTATGAGAGTGATGGTCATGTTTATCCGCACACTAAGACAGTCAGAACGCACCTAGCCTCTTGTCTGTAATCCATGTGGGAGGAGGGGAAATCATTTATTTTTTATGAACAAACATTTTAATAAAATCATTCATGTCTTAAGCTCCTGACCCTCTGTGGGAACCAAAAAATCGTAGTATTTGCTCTCATGAGTAATTTCAAAGAATTTCCATCCCCAATGGCACCCTATTCCCTTTATAGTACACTACTTTTGACCAGGGCCATAGGGTTCTGGTCAAAAGTAGTGTACTCTATAAAGAATAGGGTGCCATTTAGATTTTGCATTTGTATGTGAGCGACAGGACTTTTTACATTTGCGTTATTAAACCTACCTGTCCTTTGCCCTCTAGAAAATATTTTAGAAAGTAAATTATTAATTCATGTATTCTTTCTTGTGATATTTATGTCATCATTTTGTGCCTTCTTTAGTTACTGAGGGGAGGTTAGGAGAGTAGGGGCAGCTGTATGAGCGAAAACAATGATGCACACTAAGTAATACAACGTTTGTGAAAAGCACTGATACTATTCCGAGGCATACGAGGGGGAAAACATGCCTCCCTTGGAGAGGAGAAACACTGTAAACCAATGGTAGGACAGCAGCATTTAGATTTTCTTCTGTTGAAAAAAATATATATATATTATTTGTCTTGGTCTTATAATCAATGTATTTTGACAGGTTTTGCTTGCTTAACTTCTTCAAAAAAATGAAACCACTCAAACCTTTTATGTGATTGCTTGTTCAAACCCCCGTTTTTGTCTCTTTTTTAAAATAATTTTAACTGGAAATATGTACAATACATATGCTATGTTCGTCAAATCAGGATCAGGAGGTTCACAGGTTTTTTCGTGTCCTTTTTTTCTTTAAAAGGATGAAACTAGCATGTACATATGAAATAGTGACTGAATCGAAACTCCCATGAATTCTTTCAGTATCTGAAGATTGCTGTATATTTTATGAGTAATAAAATAAAGAAATGAGTTATGTTATTTAATAATGAACTATGGGTTATCTGTTTTATGTGACAACCGCAGTATCAATTTCTAGGTGACAGTGGTGCTAATCCCAAAAGAAAGGCTACATACAACAAGGAACAAGAAGTCTATTGGCAAAGTGATGAATATTGCATGTACCTTGGCCTAACGGTGTGGGTTATGTATTTTATTTTTCATGGCGTCCTCAACATTACAGTTTTAAGGGCAACTATAGCCTAAATTTGTTTACAACTCGCAGGATTTCCATACATGAGCTTTCAACAACACAGAGTGTTGCATCAGCACGAGATCGAAAGTGCGTCAAATCTGTACAGGTCATTGTTACGTCATCACTGATAAACGTTGAAACTGATGAAAAACCGCTGGAGCAGTTCAGTCTAAACCTCCCTAGTGCTGGAGGATTGCGTTTGTTTTCGCTCTGGATGCGCGTTCATTTTGGCAAGGAAATGTGCTGATTTTGCAAGGAGATGGAGAATAAAGAGTTCAAGGTAGGCATGTTATTTATTTTTAAATCTTCAATTATATTAATTACTGTGGATTAAATATTGTTTAACAAATGAAATAATGTGCTATTCATGCTGTAATATCAAACTAGAAAGTCTATGGCCGGGGAGTCATGAGAGTTGGCTAAAGGTACAGTAGGGTCAAATGGGGGTCAAAGGTTATGACAGCACCTTCATAATTTCGTCCAAAATGGCACCCTATTCCCTATGTAGGCTAGTGTACTACTTTTGACCAGGAGCCATAGAAGGGTTGGCTGACGTCACGAAAACGATGCCCGCGCATCGATGGCCCGAAGTCGTGTATCTTGTTATGATTCTGAACCTCAGCTAACAACAAGCTGCCATGTGGGGAATCGTAGCTCTGTGGCATGTTTCAGCTTGTTGTATGGTGTTATTGATACCATGTCTTGTTTTGAGGTGTTTTGACTGATATCATGTCTATGCAATGACTCAAATTCGCTACCTAGCTAACCAACAACAACTGTAACAATGTATTTGAGACGAGTTCATTGTTCAAATGTATTTATGTTTGCATTAAACATTTAGAGACTAAATATAGTTTACATGTTGTCAACAGTCTAAGTCAAACCCTGTCTATTTTGCCCCATAGTTGCATGCCAGTTTTGTTGCTTAACAACCAACCCCTCTATAGAGTCCCACAGTGGAGGTGTGATAATACCCAAAAAACCTAGCGGTCAAACAGGGACATGGTTCCAATCGTTTTTCCACCATTCATTTTTCCCATAGCCGATTTTAGAAACACATAAAATAAGGGCTGTATTTCGTGTAGGCTTACCCTGGCGTGACGTTTTTGTAACCATGTAAATCTCTCTCGGACAAGTTGACTTTTATCAGTATATTTACATTTTACATTTATATCATTTAGCAGACGCTCTTATCCAGAGCGACTTACAATGGTGCATTCAACAATTGGTGTATTCAACTTATGATAGCCAGTGGGACAACCACTTATTTTTCTTCTTTTTTTTTTATGGGGGGGGGGGGGGGGTAGAAGGATTACTTCATACTATTCCAGGTATTCCTTAAAGAGGTAGGGTTTCAAGTGTCTCCGGAAGGTGGTCAGTGACTCCGCTGTCCTGGCGTCGTGGGGGAGCTTGTTCCACCATTGGGGTGCCAGAGCCTGAAGGTAAGGAGGTGCCGTTCCCCTCACAGCTCCGTAGGCAAGCACCATGGTCTTGTAGTAGATGCGAGCCTCAACTGAGCGGGGTGACATGAGAGAACTTGGGAAGGTCGAACACCAGACGGGCTGCGGCGTTCTGGATAAGTTGTAGGGGTTTAATGGCACAGGCAGGGAGCCCAGCCAACAGCGAGTTGCAGTAATCCAGACGGGAGATGACAAGTGCCTGGATTAGGAACTGTGCCGCTTTCTGTGTAAGGTAGGGTCGTACTCTGCAAATGTTGTAGAGCATGAACCTGCAGGATCGGGTCACCGTTTTGATGTTAGCAGAGAATGACAGGGTGTTGTCCAGGGTCACGCCAAGGCTCTTTGCACTCTGGGAGGAGGACACAATGGAGTTGTCAACCGTGATGGCGAGATCATGGAACGGGCAGTCCTTCCCAGGGATGAAGAGCAGCTCCGTCTTGCAGAGGTTCAGCTTGAGGTGGTGATCCGACATCCACACTGATATGTCTGCCAGACATGCAGAGATGCGATTCGCCACCTGGTTATCAGAAGGGGGAAAGGAGAAAATTAATTGTGTGTCGTCTGCGTAGCAATGATAGGAGAGACCATGTGAGGATATGACAGAGCCAAGTGACTTGGTGTATAGAGAGAATAGGAGAGGGCCTAGAACTGAGCCCTGGGGGACACCAGTGGTGAGAGCACATGGTGCGGAGACAGATTCTCGCCACGCTACCTGGTAGGAGCGACCTGTCAGGTAGGACGCAATCCAAGAGTGAGCAGCGCCGGAGATGCCCAACTCGGAGAGGGTGGAGAGGAGGATCTGATGGTTCACAGTATCAAAGGCAGCGGATAGGTCTAGAAGGATAAGAGCAGAGGAGAGAGAGTTAGCTTTAGCAGTGCGGAGAGCCTCCATGACACAGAGAAGAGCAGTCTCAGTTGAATGACCAGTCTTGAAACCTGACTGGTTTGGATCAAGAAGGTCATTCTGAGAGTGATAGCAGGAGAGTTGGCTAGAGACGGCACGCTCAAGAGATTTGGAGAGAAAAGAAAGAAGGGATACTTACTTGTCTGTAGTTGTTGACATCGGAGGGATCGAGTGTAGGTTTTTTGAGGAGGGGTGCAACTCTCGCTCTCTTGAAGACGGAAGGGACATGGCCAGCGGTCAAGGATGAGTTGATGTGGGAGGTGAGGTGAGGTGAGGTAAGGGAGAAGGTCTCCGGAAATGGTCTGGAGAAGAGAGGACGGGATAGGGTCAAGCAGGCAGGTTGTTGGGCGGCCGGCCGTCACAAGTCGCAAGATTTCATCTGGAGAGAGAGGGGAGAAAAAAGTCAAAGCATAGGGTAGGGCAGTGTGAGCAGGACCAGCGGTGTCATTTCACTTAATAAATGAGGATCGGATGTCGTCAACCTTCTTTTCAAAATGGTTGACGAAGTCATCCACAGAGAGGGAGGAGGGTGGGGGAGGAGGATTCAGCAGGGAGGAGAAGGTGGCAAAGAGCTTCCTAGGGTTAGAGGCATAGGCTTGAAATTTAGAGTGGTAGAAAGTGGCTTTAGCAGCGGAAACAGAGGAAGATAATGTAGAGAGGAGGGAGTGAAAAGATGACAGGTCCGCAGGGAGTCTAGTTTTCCTCCATTTCCGCTCGGCTGCCCGGAGCCCTCTTCTGTGAGCTCGCAATGAGTCGTCAAGCCACGGAGCAGGAGGGGAGGACCGAGCCGGCCGGGAGGATAGGGGACATAGAGAGTCAAAAGATGCAGAAAGGGAGGAGAGGAGGGTTGAGGAGGCAGAATCAGGAGATCGGAGGGAGAATGATTTAGCAGAGGGAAGAGATGATAGGATGGAAGAGGAGAGAGTAGCGGGAGAGAGAGAGCGAAGGTTGTGATGGCACATTACCATCTGAGTAGGGGCAGAGTGAGTAGTGTTGGAGGAGAGCGAGAGAGAAAAGGATACAAAGTAGTGGTCGGAGACTTGGAGGGGAGTTGCAGTGAGATTAGTAGAAGAACAGCATCTAGTAAAGATGAGGTCAAGCGTATTGCCTGCCTTGTGAGTAGGGGGGGACGGTGAGAGGGTGAGGTCAAAAGAGGAAAGGAGTGGAAAGAAGGAGGCAGAGAGAAATGAGTCAAAGGCAGAGACGTAGGGAGGTTAAAGTCACCCAGAACTGTGAGGGGTGAGCCATCCTCAGGAAAGGAACTTATCAAGGCGTCAAGCTCATTGATGAACTCTCCAAGGGAACCTGGAGGGCGATAAATGACAAGGATGTTAAGCTTGAATGGGCTAGTGATGTGACAGCATGGAATTCAAATGAGGAGATAGACAGATGGGTCAGGGGAAAAAGAGAGAATGTCCACTTTGGAGAGATGAGGATTCCTGTGCCACCGCCGCGCCGACCAGATGCTCTCGGGGTATGCGAGAACACATGGTTAGACGAGGAAAGAGCAGTAGGAGTAGCAGTGTTTTCTGTGGTAATCCATGTTTCCGTCAGCGCCAAGAAGTCGAGGGACTGGAGGGTAGCATAGGCTGAGATTAACTCTGCCTTGTTGGCTGCAGAACGGCAGTTCCAGAGGCTGCCAGACCACTAGGTTTTATGGGTATTATGACTCATACTGTGGGACTCTATAGGGCTCCAGCCAAAAGAAGTGCACTATATTGGAACTAGGGTGCTATTTCGGACACAAGCATAGATATGATGCATTATTATGTGACCATAGAAATAGAATCACTAGAAAGGATAGAGCCTCTGACCTTGGCAATTTGACTGGTAAACTGAACTGCACACCTGATATGATGTTCTGGTGATTCTATTTCTCTGAATATGATGCATTATGATGTGACAATGAGAGTTGGGTTAATGGTGCTCTCAAGGCAACTGGGAACTCGAAAAAAATAACTAGGTCAAATCATGACGTCCGTGATCTTCAGGTCGGAAAGTCGGAGCTCTAGAAAGATGCCAGAGTTTCCGACTTGGAATTCCTTTTTACATTTTGTGGTGGTAATTTTATCCCCTTTTTCTCCCCAATTTTTCGTGATATCCAATTGGTAGTTACGATCTTGTTACGATCTTGTCTCATCGCTGCAACTCCCCAGCGGGCTCGGGAGAGGTGAAGGTTGAGTCAGGCGTCCTCCAAAACATGACCCGCCAAGCCGCGCTGCTTCCGACTTGGAATTCCGAGTTGGATGACTGTTCAAAACGATTTTTCCCAGTCGGAGCTTGTTTTTTTTTCCTATTTCCCAGTTGTCTTGAACGCACTGAAGTCGGAAGTCAGAGATTTCCCAGTTGTTTTGAACACGGCAAAAGGCGACACAGTAGGTGACATCTAAACATGACTTTGTGCTGTCTTTCAGAGGTCAGAGGTCAATGGAAATGACCTCACCCTCATAGACCTGGATGACCCCATCAATGAAGCTGATGTTATGAAGGAAGTCAGGTAAGTGATTTACACTAATGACACATTTGTGACTGGTTACAGGATCACATAGGCCTACAGATACAGATTCAGTAGTAGGTCAAAGGTCACCGCCTATGGAGAGGTAGGCCCAGAGCCATGTATTTAGAGAGTTGGGACATTGAGATATAAACTCAGCAAAAAAAGAAACGTCCTCTCACTGTCAACTGCGTTTATTTTCAGCAAACTTAACGTGTAAATAACGCATCTCCCGAGTGGCGCAGTGTTCTAAGGCACTGCATCGCAGTGCTAGCTGTGCCACTAGAGATCCTGGTTCGAATCCAGGCTCTGTCGTAGCCGGCCGCGACCGGGAGACCCATGGGGCGGCGCACAATTGGCACAGCGTCGTCCAGGGTAGGGGAGGGAATGGCCGGCAGGGATGTAGCTCAGTTGGTAGAGCATGGCGTTTGCAACGCCAGGGTTGTGGGTTCGATACCCACGGGGGGGCAGTATGAAAAAAAAATATATATATATATAAAAAAAGAATAAAAATAAAATAAACAAATAAAAGAATGTATGCACTCACTAACTGTAAGTCGCTCTGGATAAGAGCGTCTGCTAAATGACTAAAATGTAAAAATGTAATGTAAATATTTGTATGAACATAACAAGATTCAACAACTGAGACATAAACTGAGATGTTACCCCCTCGTCCACCAAGGCACCTGCAAGTTCCCAGACATTTCTGGGGGGAATGGCTAAATCCTAGCCCTCACCCTCCGATCCAACAGATCCAGGCTCTTCATGGCAGAACACTGACATTCCTGTCTTGCAGGAAATCACGCACAGAACGAGCAGTATGGCTGGTGGCATTGTCATGCTGGAGGGTCATGTCAGGATGAGCCTGCAGGAAGGGTACCACATGAGGGAGGAGGATGTCTTCCCTGTAACGCACAGCGTTGAAATTTCCTGCAATGACAACAAGCGTAGTCCGATGATGCTGTGACACACCGCCCAAGACCATGACGGACCATCCACCTCCAAATCGATCCCGCTCCAGAGTACAGGCCTTGGTGTATCGCTCATTCCTTCGACGATAAACACGAATCCGACCATCACCCCTGGTGAGACAAAACCGCGACTCGTCAGTGAAGAGCACTTTTTTGCCAGTCCTGTCTGGTCCAGCGACGGTGTGTTTGTGCCCATAGGCGACGGTGTTGCCGGTGATGTCTGGTGAGGACTTGCCTTACAACAGGCCTACAAGCCCTCAGTCCAGCCTCTCTCAGCCTATTACGGACAGTCTGAGCACTGATGGAGGGATTGTGCGTTCCTGGTGTAACTCGGGCAGTTGTTGTTTCCATCCTGTACCTGTCCCGCAGGATGTTCCGATCCTGTGCCGATGTTGTTACACGTGGTCTGCCACTGCGAGGATGATCAGCTGTCCGTCCTGTCTCCCTGTAGCTCTGTCTTAGGCGTCTCACAGTACGGACATTGCAATTTATTGCCCTGGCCACATCTGCAGTCCTCATGCCTCCTTGCAGCATGCCTAAGGCACGTTCACGCAGATGAGCAGGGACCCTGGGCATTTTTCTTTTGGTGTTTTTCAGAGTCAGTAGAAAGGCCTCTTTAGGGTCCTAAGTTTTCATAACTACCGTCTGTAAGCTGTTAGTGTCTTAATGACCGTTCATTGAACAACATTTTACATTTTAGTCATTTAGCAGACACTCTTATCCAGAGCGACTTACAGTTAGTGAGTGCATACATTTTCATACTGGCCCCCCGTGGGAAACAAACCCACAACCCTGGCGTTGCAAGCGCCATGCTCTACCAACTGAGCTACAGGGGACTAGCATGGGAAACAGTGTTTAAACCCTTTACAATGAAGATCTGTGAAGATATTTGGATTTTTACGAATTATCTTTGAAAGATCCTGAAAAAGGGACGTTTTCTTTTTTTGCTGAGTTTATGTATACATTACATGACACAGTAGATATCCATATGACAGCTGGCTCCCCATGGGCAATGTTGACATTTTAAACAATGCTATGTAACTGAACATCTATAATTAGAATTTACTTATAATGAAAGGATAAATGAAAGGCTCCAAGGCGCTAACATGGAGTCCTTTTAAAAGTTGGCAGAATTCTCTAAATATTTGGCTCTGGATAGGCCGAGTCATCTCAAGAGTATTGGAGCCATAGAATTTGAGTGATTCTATTCTAATTCTAGAATGATTCATTCTAATTCTGTGATTCTAATTCTATAATTACACATCCTCACACTCACATTATAGCAGTGACCTAAGAGATATTCCTTTTCTCTATCTAGATCCCATAAAGATCACAGAGAGGCTGAGAGACTGACCAAGTTGGACGAGGCTGTTCTAGACACAGATACCCCAACTCAGTCACAGGAGGTTGAAGAAGAGAGTGAGTTGGACGAGGCTGTTGCCATCCCATCTCAGTCGCAGGAGGTTGAAGGAGAGAGTGAGTTGGACGAGGCTGTTGCCATCCCATCTGAGTCGCAGGAGGTTGAAGGAGAGAGTGAGATGGACGAGGCTGTTGCCATCCCATCTCAGTCGCAGGAGGTTGAAGGAGAGAGTGAGTTGGACGAGGCTGTTGCCATCCCATCTCAGTCGCAGGAGGTTGAAGGAGAGAGTGAGTTGGACGAGGCTGTTGCCATCCCATCTCAGTCGCAGGAGGTTGAGGGAGAGAGTGAGTTGGACGAGGCTGTTGCCATCCCATCTCGGTCGCAGGAGGTTGAAGGAGAGAGTGAGTTGGACGAGGCTGTTGCCATCCCATCTCGGTCGCAGGAGGTTGAAGGAGAGAGTGATTTGGACGAGGCTGTTGCCATCCCATCTCAGTCGCAGGAGGTTGAAGGAGAGAGTGAGTTGGACGAGGCTGTTGCCATCCCATCTCAGTCGCAGGAGGTTGAAGGAGAGAGTGAGTTGGACGAGGCTGTTGCCATCCCATCTCAGTCGCAGGAGGTTGAAGGAGAGAGTGAGTTGGACGAGGCTGTTGCCATCCCATCTCAGTCGCAGGAGGTTGAAGGAGAGAGTGATTTGGACGAGGCTGTTGCCATCCCATCTCAGTCACAGGAGGTTGAAGGAGAGAGTGAGTTGGACGAGGCTGTTGCCATCCCATCTCAGTCACAGGAGGTTGAAGGAGAGAGTGAGTTGGACGAGGCTGTTGCCATCCCATCTCAGTCACAGGAGGTATGATGTATTTTTCTATTACATGGATGACATTTCATTGAGATATTTTGTGTTTTAATGACGCAAAATTGAATTCCAGCCTAACTCTGCTTTCTGTTGTCGCCATCAGGCTGCAGTGGTGACCTTCACTACCGTGACCCACAAGGATGAAACTTCCCAGACCAGTCTCACCCTCAGCAGGGGAAAGAGAAGCTACCCAGACCTACACACCTTTGTGCAGGACATGAAGGACGAGTAAGTTGCTCTTTGGCTTCCCCATGCATCCCCTAGATATGTTCCCTATCTCAATTGCATACTCCTCGTGTCCTCTCTTCTCAAAACCCATTGGATGAGAAAGCCAGAGGTCCCGCCCTTCTGACCTTCTCATCCAATGGGTTTTGAGAAGGAGGTGAGGAGATTGAGAGTCTCCCATAGTCTCGGGCCAATACAAAGGACTCAACGGACCAAATAACCAATCAGGGATGTCTGGGTGTGGCCTAGTTCCATAGAGGTCCATCCTTAACGTAGTCTAAGATAATAGAGGTAATGTCCATCCATAACGTAATCAAAGATAATAGAGGTAATGTCCATCCATATCGTAATCTAAAATAATAGAGGTAATGTCCATCCATAACGTAATCTAAAATAATAGAGGTAATGTCCATCCATAACGTAGTCTAAGATAATAGAGGTAATGTCCATCCATAACGTAATCTAAGATAATAGAGGTAATGTCCATCCATAACGTAATCTAAAATAATAGAGGTAATGTCCATCCATAACGTAATCTAAAATAATAGAGGTAATGTCCATCCATAACGTAATCTAAAATAATAGAGGTCATGTCCATCCATAACGTAGTCTAAGATAATAGAGGTAATGTCATGTAGTTCATTGTGTACTTGCATTTATTTACTTTTCAGCCATTGGAATCTGCTGAGTGAGAATATGCGTGCCGGGGTGAGTTATAGTCACCTCTAAAGTAGTTAATGTTGGTAAAATGGACCAAACATTCATTTGTGGAAATCCTGCAGGACCTTTAATCCTGAACCACTGCTTTAATTGACTAGCTTGAGTAAATGGTTCTACGTTTTATATCAGTGCAGCCCCTTTAACAAACTAACTCTGGATGGTCTTTTAACATTGCAGATGAGCAGACATGAGTTTAGTGCCAAGTGCATGGATATTGTAGCATGGGTGATGGAGTCTACATCCACTGTGGTTGTTCCCGCCCTTGACCTCACCATGCAGATAGAGCTCTCTGATTCGCCAAGCTCTTCTGGATCAGGAAGTAATGAGGCAGGAGAGGTGACCTCTCTTGGCCGCAGCGTCAGATTCAGCTGTAGTGGAGGACCCAGCAGGTGCACCAGCGCCAGAACCGCCTGCAGCACACGCACTCCCACGCCTTTCCCCTCCTCTCACAGGTACCTAGCCCTATCCCCTCCTCTCACAGGTACCTACCCCTTTCCCCTCCTCTCACAGGTACCTAGCCCTATCCATGCCTCTCACAGGTACCTACCCCTCTCCCCTCCTCTCACAGGTACCTAGCCCTATCCATGCCTCTCACAGGTACCTACCCCTATCCCCTCCTCTCACAGGTACCTAGCCCTATCCATGCCTCTCACAGGTACCTAGCCCTATCCCCTCCTCTCACAGGTACCTAGCCCTATCCTCTCCTCTCACAGGTACCTAGCCCTATCCCCTCCTCTCACAGATACCTAGCTCTATCCCCTCCTCTTTTTGCAGGTCTTTCCTGTTATAGGTACAAATATCCATTCCAGATCCACTTAGTGAGAAATACTACTTAGATACTACACAACCACTCTAAAAAGTTTACTCTAAATGTTAATGTTTGGACTGAGTGTGGTTTGAGATGGTTCACAATGCTTCCTTTGAATAACAATAACAAGGTTGAGTTTGTGTCCCAAATTCTTGGATCATATTTTTTTATTTTGTTACCATGTATTATTAATTTCTATTGTGCATTCTGCAGGTGTTTGACCTCTTTGCTGAGTGAGGACAATGAGCGATATGTCTCCTCACCTGAGGGTGGCGATAGAGAGATGAGACACAGACCACACTCAGCACCACTGAGATCTGTGTTTGGCATCTCTGAGGACTCTGTCTTCGACATGGTCCAGAGCGGCCAGTCGCAGGGCGACATCGTACCGCCGCCCAAACGGAGTAGACAGGAGAAATACAGACCTAGCAAAATGTCAACGGACGGCAAGTTTATGATGGGTATTGTCGAGTTGGTTATAAACCTTCTCAACTCCAGATGGGCTGAGCTAATGCGAAGTGTCAGTCAGGGAACTCTAGTTCTGCTGACTGGAAGTATCTCAGCAAGTCAACAGTTTGCCCAAGAGATGCTAAGCATGGCGACTTCTAAGATGTATTCCCATGCCATAGAGCATATTGCGCTCGGCCACAAGTCTCCCCTTGAGTTAGAGAGGGAGCTTGAGGCCATCTTGGGTCCTCTGGCTGGACAGGTCATAGTCATCATCATAGATAGCATCATCAAGGCTAAAACCAACGGAGGAAATGAGGGGAGAGCGACCAGCCCCTTGACCTATTTTCTAACTGCCATTTCGGCAGAAATACAAAGCCTAGTGGTTCACAGATCGGCTAGCAGACCATCCACCAGACTGTCCAACAACGACCCACTGCTGAACATTTCCAAGTCGAAGGTCTTAAGATCAGTTCTGCTCAAAATGGCAGAGCTCTTTGGCCAAGGTCCAAGTGAAACCTGTCTAGTTCCACTAGTCCAGAGTCAGTCCAACAACTCCATTTGCGACTGGACTGTGAATGCAGGCACCATTCATCCAAGTACATTTCTGTCCGACAACAGAATGATAGAAGTGTCATCCGATGTTGTGGATCTTGTACTTGAGGTTTTTTGGATAACAGGATTTTTGGATAACAGGAACCCGTCAAGGCCACAGAGTGCCTGCTCCCACAACTCAGCTAGTGGAGCAATAGATATGAGAGCTCTTGCTGGGGACTTGGTCAGACAGGTGTCTGTCAAACTCAGCCCGTTTGTCTCTGAGAGTCAACTCTCCACCATGTCCATGACAGATCTGTCATCATCTTTTTCTGACTCCACCTTGAAGCAGTTGTGTTCTCGCTCTGTTGTTGCTCTGGTAACTGCCTGTCAAGCAATCAAAACAGAGCTCGAGAACCAGAGACCTACCAACCTGGCAGCCAGAGACCTACTATCGTCTCTGGTAGAGACCATTGAGGACATGGATATCTCTGACATCCTCCGGGGCCCGTCGGCCATTTTGGAGGTGGCTGCTGTGATAAAGCACCCAGAGATGTCCACCTCGACAATATACAGATCTCTGCTTCTCGACTCATCTCTCGCCTCCTCTAAGATGGTCACTGAGAGCATTATCTTCAACAACCCATGCCCATCAGAGGAGAATGTGAGTATTCAGAAGGAGCTCCCTGCTGATAAAGTTGACATCCTCCATGGTCAACCAGTGGAGGAGTATATTGTCAAAGCTGAGCAATGCGTCACTCAGGTCATTCAGGATGCAGCTGTGACATATACTGCTGCGCTGGATAAAACCGACACTTGTGGGAAACTGTCGGAAATCCTATCTGTCCATGTTTCCTCAGAGAATATTGAGGAGGCATCCTCTGATCTCTTTGGTGGAATTATTTCCGACCTGCTTGAGGTATATGAGGTCAATAAGGCCTCCAAGCGTACGAAATCAGGTCGCAAAATGTTCTGGGTGGAAGTGAGTTCAGGTTCCCAGAAGATTTATACCAAAACCCTGGACAAACTAAGGAAGCTGTTCACCTCCCACCATCTCACTGAGGGAAAAAATACTCCTGTGCAAATCGAGCTTTCTGCAACTGGACTACTTGTAACTGAGGCCACTGTGCAGGAATCTCCTGTAACTGAGGCCACTTTGGCAGTGTCTCCTGTACAGAAGACAGACAGTAAGACCCCTTCTAAGTCCTCAGCCTCAGCCTACCAGCTCACCCTCGACACCTGCACTAAAGGGGTAATCAAACAGGTGATCTCGGTGCTGAGGGTGGACACTTCAAAGGAAAACTGCTCCGCTTCCGTTGGGGAGAGCACGTCAAATTCATCCTTCGACTTCAACCAGAAGTTGGACTCGATAATTTCGAAATTGGAGGACCTCACCATTTCGAGTGATGTGACGTCAGCCGAGATTGCCACACTCACGCGATCTCTTAGTGCAGCCAGCAGAACCTCTAACATTTCTATCCAGAGCTTTCACAGTGCTGAGTTCCGAGCTAAGGCCAAACACATTGTGAATGAGACCATTCTCAGAGCTGCTAGCAAAGCCAGCCATTCTTTGCTACAGAGCATGCCTAGCACCACCTTCTCACACCATGCGGTTTCTACAGCCGAAGATATAGTAAATATTATCATGCAAGACCTTGAAAGTGTATCCCAGTACACTGTGGACGACGCAGACTCCTTCCCACTAGGAGAGAAAAAGCTGGAGTTCCAGCTCAAACCCAGAGTTGTCTTTGACAACTTATTGGATGCTGCTCAAACCATGTACCACAGAGTAAAGGATAGACTGAACATCTTTTTCTCTTTTCCACCAGTGTCAGTCACCACAGCCAAATATGTGCTGGACTCCACCCCTGTGGAGACACTCAGACGTTCTAAGTCCGCTGACACTGCTCTTGTTGAGGACAGGAGCCGCCCTCCGTCTGTGAGAAGTGAGAAGCCTTTGTCAAAAGTCTGTTTGGCTAAAAGGTCTAAAACCCTTCTGTCTTCGAGTGGCTCTTCAACAGACCACCATGTAATTGACACATGCAGTGAGGATGTCACTCTGCCCACCAGGAGTATGTCAGTTGTGAGCAACAACAGTTTGAAGAGAGCCTCTCCTCTCCACGGCAGTGGATTGAGTGAAAGTTGCAAACCTCTTGTGGCTCTAAAAGACGTAACAGTGGCAGTCAGCCAAGAAGGCTTTAGCAAAACTGCAAAGAAGACGCTCAGCTTGATCCTAAATGTGATCAAGTGTAGAGTGGCCAACTCTGAGAGTTCATCTGTTGGGCAGATTGCAAGTGAGGAGTGTCTGATAGCCACTAACATGTTAGACTCTGTACTGGAGAGCCTTGACCAGTTGCCTGACATGAGCGCTGCCGATGAGATCACAAGGACAGAATCCCATACCTCTATCGCAATGGACGAGACAGGTTCACGGTCAATGCTTGTGAGCCAACAAGAAATAAACATATCTGACACCAATATCATAGTGAAAACTATAATGGACACATTGAAGACGGACGACCCAGAGATGACTTCAGCAGAAGAACATCTGGATAGGCTCCTGTCAGTTGAAGCCCTTCAAGGTGCATCTGGCAACCTGATCGCAAAGGTCCATGGTCTCATTCAGGAGATAACCATAAACCGTCAGCTTCAATCCATGGTTGGCCACAGAAGCCTCTCTCAACCAGCGCTGCCTAAACCAGCCCTGAGGAAGCTGTCAAAGGACGATGCCTCAGAGCTCATTTACAACTTTGCCCAGACTTCTGTTAGGAGACTCCTGGGGCAGTGTATGGGAAGGCCTTTGCCACCATCAGCTGAAATGGTTTTGGATCAGGTCATCAAGTTGATGACAGACGTGGTGATGGACAGCCTGACTTATGTGTCCAAGTCTACAATGGAGGATGGTAAGTGAAAGTACCTCTTTTCATCTGCATAGGACTTAATTGTAACATGATGCTCAATACATTGCGTTTTATGATGTAAAATTCACTGGTTGTGTCCAAAATGGCACCTTCTTCCATATTTAGTGCACTACTTTTGACCAGACCCTATGGGTCCTGGTCAAAAGTAGTGCACTATAAAGTGAAGAGAATGCCATTTGGGATGCAGTGACTGACTTCAATGGCTGCGTCCTCTTCTCCCAGTTATTGTACACAGGTCGGTCACACTAGCGTGCTCTTCTCACTCAGACACCAGCAATGCCACAAGTGACATCACTCATGGTGTTGTAGCTGACCTTAATGCTACTGAGGAATTCCCTGCCAGGAGCCTTAGCCCGGCTGATGTAAAGGCTGACGGCATGGCCCGCCTTCCCTCTGCCAGAGGGGAAGAGACTAAGAAGAACAGGAAGTGGCGTTTCCTACCGAAAATGCATAAGTTTCCAAAGATCATGATTAAGGTAGGGTGCTCTGTGTTTTGAGATTACATCTGTAAGGCAGGGCTGAATTTTACCCTACAGATTCACTACACCCCTATTGTCTCTCAGCATTAGAACAATACTGTTGTCATTGTCTTTAGGAGGTTGAGTGAGGACGCTGTAATGCAATCCTAATACACATGGGAGAGAGTCAATGGCTATGTCCCAAATGGCACCCTATTCCCTATATAGTGCACTACTTTTTACCAGCGCTCTATGGGCCCTTTTCAAAAGTAGTGCCTTACGTAGCGAATAGGGTGCATTTTGGGATGCACACTCTGTATTTTACACAGGCTCAGTTGTCCTGATGTGTTTTGTCAACAGCTGTTCAAGACAAAAGGGGAACCGAAGAGCCACCCTAAACAGGATGCACTGCCTACCAAACGTCTCAGAGAGACTCATATTTCACAGGGTAAGTGATAAGCATCGATAATGTCATATTGATGTATCACCCTATGACAAGCTTGTTAAAACAGTGACAACAGATACAGGCAGACCGACGGACAGACAGGCAGACGGACAGGCAGGCAGACAGACAGACAGGCAGGCAGGCAGGCAGGCAGACGGACAGGCAGACAGACAGACAGACAGACAGACAGACAGACAGACAGACAGACAGACAGACAGACAGACAGGCAGACGGACAGGCAGGCAGACGGACAGGCAGGCAGACAGGCAGACAGACAGACAGGCAGACAGACGGACAGGCAGACGGACGGGCAGGCAGACAGACAGACAGGCAGGCAGGCAGACGGACAGGCAGGCAGACGGACAGGCAGGCAGACGGACAGACACAAACACACACATTCATTTTCTGATTATGAAATGTTCTTATGACAGATGCTGAGTGTGAGGTTCCAGAGGTTCCATCCACTTCCCCTCCCAAGGAGGACCTGACAACCACACCGGCCCCTGCTCCCCAGGAGTCCCAGTCCCGTAAACGCCCACTCATAGTCAGGGTGTTACACGCTCTCTCCAGAGCCATCTCCAAACCATTCAGAGGAGCTTCAGGGAAGAAGAATTAGCCAAATGCCTGATTTTATTAATATTATATTTTAATCAGAGCCTTTATTTAATAAAACATTACTGCATTGATTTCTGTCTATAGTAGTCTTCATGTATGTGCAAGATAACGGTAAAGTACTTCAAATCACATAGTCAAAAGTATTCATAGTGAAGTACCGTTTATGATTATTGATTGTGGAAATACACATAATACAGAAAAGTTGTTGTCACATACAAAGACAGACATAAAGGAGAACTCCGTAGACCAGTCACATTCTCAAGCCATAACTAAATCCATGAATGGATCTCCTATAAGATGACAGGAGAACATTTGTAACACTTTCTATGAATCCAGGCTCTGTCGCAGCCGGCCGCGACCGGGAGACTCATGGGCGGCGCACAATTGGCCCAGCATCGTCCAGGGTAGGGGAGGGAATGGCCGGCAGGGATGTAGCTCAGTTGATAGAGCATGGCGTTTGCAACGCCAGGGGAGTGGGTTCGTTTCCCACGGGGGGCCAGTAAAAAAAAATATATACATATATATATTTATTCACTAACTGTAAGTCGCTCTGGATAAGAGCGTCTGCTAAATGACAAAAAAAAAAAAAAAAAAAAAAGCCTATATCTATAATGCATACACTCAAGTCATTTACATTTACATTTTAGTCATTTAGCAGACGCTCTTATCCAGAGCGACTTACAGTTAGTGAATACATAGATATATATATATTTTTTTATACTGGCCCCCAGTGGGAATCGAACCCACAACCCTGGCGTTGTGACCACTGCGCCACTCAGGAGTATTTACATTTTACATTTTAGTCATTTAGCAGAAGCTCTTATCCAGAGCGACTTACAGTTAGTGAGTGCATACATTCTTTTATTTGTTTATTTTATTTTTATTATTTTTTTATATATATATATATTTTTTTTTCATACTGCCCCCCCGTGGGTATCGAACCCACAACCCTGGGGTTCATACTGTCATACACTCATAATGACTTAATTGAGTTAAGTGTTAAGTTAAGTGCAGTTATAAACACATAATGAGGGCTTATTATGTATTTCTTGCAATAAAAAAAGAAAAATGCTACTAGTTTATTAAATATTCATGACTGCTATTGCACGGCTCATGTCCACACTTCTGTACAATAGGGGGCAGTAATGCACCATAACGTTGGATGCCAACTGTCTATAAACCCCACTGAAGAAGAAAAAGCTACTCATGTAATGCATGCTGGAAAGCAGACAAAAACTAATGATTTGCAAGAGATCTAAACACGATTTATAAGCTACTGAACAACAAGTCCAAGAAAGCATTGCTAACCGCGTTTGCACTTTGAACAGATTTCTCGACAATAATAATGGAAGATGTGACTGGGGCTCAGCTCATTGCAGAGGCACTAAAAGCTCAGGTGAAGTGTGTGCAATTTATATAAAACAGTGTTATACTGTGTAACCGTGTTGCTAAGAATATATTAGTCGCTGATCATGTCCTTGGCAGTGAGAATGTAGCACTACGAGTTGTGAAAGTGTGCCATAGGTCATTGCACTGGTATAGCTAACTATTAATATTGTTGTAGAAAAACATTTAGATGTTTATGTGGAATAGCATATGTTAACATAGTGAGTTTTTGTCCTGGGTCCGCCTGGGTCCTGCAGTCGGTGAAAAGCAATTGCACTGCCTGCATCTCAGAACTGCGGCTGCCTTGATCTCATGAGGTTATCGTTGCCCGCGTGTGCATGACGTCAGAGAAAGTCGGGATCAAGTCGGACACAAATCTAACCAGCATGCATTGGGCGGTGATCGCTGGTAATCGATTCTGCGCAGACCTGGCTCATCTCAAATGGGCCTCTTGTCTATGATCTGTCGGCATGGTTATACTGGCCTGTGGCCTTGTTGGAGGCCTTGATGATATCGGAGGGGGGCTCCCATTTGAAGCAGGGCTCCAGATTGGCCATCTTTATGGTCATTATTGAGGACAGGGTGCCATCCAATGCTAGGCTGTTTCTTCTCTTGGTTTTGTTCAGTCCCACAACTGAAAACACCCTCTCAGCATCTGCGTTTGCATGGGGCAACACCAGGACAAGCTTGGCGACGGCAGCAAGCCTCTCGAATTCTTTGGCTCCTGTCACCTATGGAAAATGCACCAAAACACAATGGAAAAACATACCTTGATTTTTTATTGATTAATACTGTGAATATACTGTAGGTTGATCCATTAACAAAGTTCAGATAAAAACATGCATAATTTGAAACATGCATGACACATATATGCATGCAACAATTTTAAGCAACAGATGTAGCCAAGCCACACCTGCCAAAAGAAAAGACAAAAAAGGAAAAAAAAATTACATTATGCTTCCGGGTTGCCATTTCAGCCCAGAAGCTTTCCATTTCAGTTTAGTCCTGCAGGGATATCATTGGCATGGTCTGATAATTTAGAAACTCCTCACCCAGAAGGTCATGCTCCTCTGGCCAATGGTATGGGAGGAGATGGGGAAACCTATTTATGAAAGTAGAGTTACAAGTTGTTACGTTTTAGGTATATAGTCATCAACCAGCAGCAGTTCATACACATCTTTGAGGAGAAGCCACATAAGAATATCTCATGTGCAGTTTAGGAGTGAACACACCTCATCATAAAACACAGGGTATTTTAGCTAAGATGAAAGACAATAATTAGAGAAAAAAAACGAACCTTTCAACAAAGTACAGGACATCTTCGATGTCACTTTCAGCCCTCTGCCGTACATCTACAAATTGTGCGTGCTTGATCAGTGGCTCTTCCAGTGGCAGCTTCTTAAGTGCATAGTCCACAGCACTTGTCAGGAAACACAACACAGCTTCATGGAATGAATCCACCTGCTGTGGTGTGATGTCACCCTCGTCGAGTAATCTGTTAATTTTAGCCCTGGTTGTGAACCCAATACAGCATATCGGTATAATGTACAAGGCTAAATATCACATATCACAGTGTTTGATCATAATAATAGTCAAATACTAACCTGGTAAATGGTTTGCCTTTTCTTCAAAGGCAATTTCACAAGGCTCCTCATGGCACTGCAGAGCTGCTGGAACCATAAACTTGGAACATAGCTTGCGTACGAATTTCACCATCTATAACAGACATTTACAAAAATAGTAGGTGAAACCTGTTTTAGAGGACCCCTGCAGATATCAGCAAGAAACACAGAATGGAAAAAAACTGCAAAATCCAATCCCACCTCATCATGTAACAAAAATATTGATGACTGCTCTCTCTGAAGCAGCAAGTTGAAAGAAGTGAAAGTTGGTACGGTGGCTTGGAAGAACAGCAGGTACACTTCTGTCATGGGGACAGTGAATGTCTGCACAAGTCTCTTGAACCTGGCCTGATTTTCATCTTGAATGAATCAATAAATAACACAAAACAAGAGGTTGTCATTAATACAAGTATGTGACTAACAATCCATGTAGTTGCTGCATAATGAAATTGAAAATTGATGACCATACTAGCAGATTTGTAGTAGCTGGCCAGAGGTTCATACAGCCTCAGGATCCTGGTCACACAACGTTCAAGGCTTAGCCAACGGACCGAGATATGCAGGAGGACCTCCATGTACTCCGCTTCATGGAGCTCACAAAACTCTGTTTTAGACATTAAATCCATATCATATATTTTCTACAGCTCAGCATTTCAGTATTACACTTAATAGTATCAAACATGCATACCTGACAGGTATCCTTTCCGATTTGTGCTACCCTTGAACCAGTAACCGATGTCCACTACCATATCCTCCAAATCAAAACCGGACACCTGCAATGCATAAATCAATCGTAACGCATTCAGTCAATGCATGTAATTAGGATACAAATAAAAAGTTACATGTAAAGATAAATCAGGCCTTAACTCACTTTAAAAAATCTTTAAAAAATCCCACTCCTGCAGCTTTGGCGGTGTTATGTGCCACATGACAAGGACAACCATGAATATAGGTGTTGGAATGCTTCTGGAGCACCCTAGAGGCAATGGAATTACGTGGTCCAATGTTCACAGCTGCATTGTAAACTGAGAGACCAATGCAGTTCTCCCAAGGGATGCCATGCTCCTCTATGGTGGAGTTAATTTTGGTGAAGATCTCACTTGCTGGCCCACATCTCCTCCCACTTGTTGTGCACATATTTAAGAACTGGTGGACAACTTTGCTGCCCATGAAGACCCGGACAGTAAGCGGGTTCATCTTTTCCACTCCTATAATGACAAGTTAGAATCATACAGATGTTCATGTTATTAGATGTTTAAAAATACACAAAGCACATGTTTTGCAGATGAGAAAAATCTCAAATAGTTTGTGAAATACCAGTGTCATTCGACCCATCCGTAACAAGGGTATACGGGGCTTTTTTCATCTCCTTCACAAGCTCCTGTGTGAAATATGGTGCGAGTGCTTCATTGGTAATGCAGGATGACTTAGTCCTGGCACACCTGTACTCCTGCGCTGTCTTCGAATCTCCGAAACATTATTTTAGGAGAGGCCCCAGGTGGTCCACAAAGGCTAGGGGGACGTTGTGAACTACCAACCCAGCTGTCATTTTGACCTCAGCCCTTCTTGTCTGTAAGAAATAAAAAATTATTAATCCTCCCAAAATACCATAGTTTATTTAAAATAGACGCCTGCGATAATAGGGCACAGGTAAAAAACACATTCAGCAACTAAGATCTCAAATTAAGAAAACTGGACTGTACTACACTGAAATACAAACCACAAATTAGTCAAAACTATCAACCATGACTTTACCGTGATCAACTAGAACACAAAACTCTTGATTGAACCTTGACAGAATCATTACACATATCATACCTTAACCTCTTGTGCAGACATACCCCCAACAGATGGAACGGCCATTGCATATTGGGATATTGTGGCTGTGGACAGGAGAGCTCGTTGCTTATCTTGGTGGCCTTTTGCTTTTTATATGGCGCACTACATCTGTCACACCCTGGTGGCAACATGAGTTTTCAATACGGCAGACTGCACACCAGTAGTGCATGTTGAGGCTCCCTCTGGTAATAAATGGCCATGAAGAGGTCCACTCATTTTTGAAAATGGATCTATATGTTGCTGCTCCAGCCAGAGCACGACTCTTCTGGCCCTGCTGTTGGATTGGGGGGGTCTCTTCTTTCTGTCCCTCTGTGTCTTCTTCCATCTGCCCTGTTGGTTGTTCTATTTGTCCTGTCTGTTGCTCCTCTGCATGTGCGTCAATCTGTCCTGTCTGTTGCTCCTCTGCTTGTTTGTCAGTCTGTCCTGTCTCCTGCTCTCTCTGTCCTTTGTGTTGCTCCTCTGTCTGTTGTCCTGTCGTTTCTATCAATCGTTCTGGCTGTTCTGTCAGTGTGTTTGTCTGTCTTTTCTCACTTGGCTGGTTCTTTAAATAAAATAAAAGGTTTCGCTTTTGTCCTGGCAAAGGTCTCTTACGGGACATCTTTGAAACCTTAAACAATTAAAATGGTCATGTTGGTTTAATAACTCTACTCTCAGTTACAAAAACATACCTACTTCTATTGCACACATTTCCTGTATTTATGTTAAATTCTTTGGAATACATCTTACCTGTTCGAAATCAGCTGAGTTTACATTCACCACACTAAATCATGTTCACACGCACAAACAAATAATTTATTTCAAGATTTAAAGTTTAAGAGAGTGAGTATTCAATTGGACGACATTTCATTGTTACATACCTAGTCTCAGCTCAGCTTCTTATCAGACTTCTTCAGGGTGGCAGGTAGCTTAGTGGGTAAGAGCGTTGTGCCAGTAACCGAAAGGTTGCTGGTTCTAATCCCCGAGCCGACTAGGTGAAAAATCTGTCGATGTGCCCTTGAGCAAGGCACTTAACCCTAATTGCTCCTGTAAGTCGCTCTGGATAAGAGCGTCTGCTAAATGACAAAAAAAAAAAAAAGGTAGTGACCTGCTCATCTTATGTTGACTTTCACGGCAATGGTATCTCTTCTTCTGTCGCTAACTTCGGGGTGCAGCACATATGGTTCATTGGCGCTCATCAGCGCCATCTACCGTCGGGGAGTTTGAAAAAAGGAACGAACGAGTCTCTGCCGATTTTTTTTGCTTGAGAAATTGGATGTGTGGCGTGAGTGCGTGTGAAAACAGGCAAAAACGTGTGTCACACGGCGAAAGCGTGAGAGTTGGCAGCTCTGTGTTAACACCCTTGTTGATGCATGCCAATGTGTGTGTCAATGCAAAGAAAATCTAAACTACATTGTAACAATTCATATACAATTCAGAATGAAAATGTATGCACTCACTAACTGTAAGTCGCTCTGGATAAGAGCGTCTGCTAAATGACTAAAAATGTTTTAAAAAATGTAAATATACTGTATCTACATGTATCTCTCTACAGAATGTAGAATATATGTTTGGAATAGTTGGTGTTCCAGTCATTGAAGTAGCTATGGCAGCTCAAGCCTCAGGAATCAAGTATGTGGGAATGCGCAATGAACAAGCCCTAAGCCACCTTTTTATTACTAAACCAGCTCTCCCCAAATCATGTGATATTAACTACCCTTACATAGACTACAGGAGCGTGTAGTGTGTGAGGGTCAGTTTCATAGCTTTTTTGCATTGCTAATTATGTCTGCCTGTCTGTCTGACCCTTTGTGTGTCTGTCTGCCTGTCTTCCTGTCTTTCCCTCTGTCTGTCTGTTCCTCTCCAGTCCAGGTGCATGTCTGGTTGTGTCTGGACCGGGACTCATCCATTCACTTGGTGCAATGGCCAATGCTAACATGAACTGCTGGTATGCTAGAACTCCACAAACAGAAGACCCTACTACTCATGTTCAGTGGCCTTTCAAAAGAAGGGATGCTATCCGCACACTGCAAAAAATGATCTGAGGACTCCAAACTATCTCAGCTTGTCAGTTGATGTCATTGTGTGATACCTCTCTCTCTGTAGGCCTGTGATTGTTATTGGAGGCTCGTCTGATCAAAACCAAGAGACCACTGGGGCGTTTCAAGAGTTTCCACAGGTACCGATTCAACCATGACATTTCTGACTATTGAACATTAGGGGATGGTATCCCGGGACACAGATTAAGCCTAGTCATGACCTAAAAAGCAAACTCAATAGAGAATCTCTGTCTGGGAAACTGGCCCTAGCAGTTTAATTGCTGAAAGAGGAAATCATTTGTTATTTGTGGTCCTCTTTCTCTGTCAGGTGGAGGCATGCAGATTGTACAGTAAGTTCTCTGCTAGGTCTAGCAGTCTGGATATGATCTCCTCAGTGGTAGAGAAGGTATACAGTCTACTCTGACTCCCTCTGTGTAGTCCTCTTCATATCATTTGGTATCACCTGCAATTGTCTGTTTTCTGACCTCTAATTTTCCAGCTTAGCAAGGTACCTTAACTGCTTCATAAGAGCACAGCACAGCCTTAATTGATCTGAATGGAAGGGTGTTTGGTCTGTCTAAGGCAGCACGCACTAGCATGTATGGACGTCCAGGTGCTGTATACGTAGACATATCTGGGGACATGGTCAATGCTAAATTGGACAGGAGCAGAGCCAGGTTAGTGGCCATCACTGTCTTTCATCCATTTAAAATGTATACTAATGCGTTACTGTTGAATATGTATACCTCTGAATTCACATCACCGTAGTCATTTTTATTTTATTTTGTTATACCTTTTAACGTCTGAAGTGAACCAGAAATTAAATTACTTAGAAAATATAGCACTATATCAAAATATTCTCATCAGAGAATAGCAATAAGCCTCGATAGACCTTCATGATGTATTTACATATGCAATACAGTTGCTAGGTAACATGTTTAATGTTTGACCTATTATTTATTATTTCCTTTGTCAGAGAGGTGCCCTGTAGTCCACCTCCTCCTGTGAGTATGGCTGACCATATGGCGATCACAGAAGCACTGGCGGTCCTGAAAGGAGCCAAACGGCCTTTACTCATCATTGGCAAATGTAGGCATTGCTTTTTTAATAGCCAGATAATCTGGGGGAAACAGAACTAAAATGTTGCATAATTGCGTCAGATACTTGGTTAAGGTCTGGGGAGATGTTAAGAGAAAGATACTAACGCCACTTGCGAAGTTTCCACCCCCCTAAACGGAAACTCTCTGCAAGTTTCAGGCAAGTTTATGGGCCAAATGTCCCCTCCCGTTCTGAAATTGAAAAGATGCGAGCACCTGCGAAATCGTGATTTGTCCAAATGATTAGTGGTGAAAAATCAGCGTACCGGAACAAAGTTGTCACATCCCAGTCTGTTGACAGACGCTACTTCCAGTTATGTTACGTGCGTCTGTCCAGGAGAGATCAATAGCCAGGTGAGACGCACTGTAACACATATAGCACTGTACCACAGCCGGGGCGGCAAGTAGCTTAGTGGTTAAGAGCGTTGTGCCAGTAACCGAAAGGTCGCTGGTTCTAATCCCTGAGCCGACTAGGTGAAAAATATGTTGATGTGCCCTTGAGTAAGGCACTTAACCCTAATTGCTCATGTAAGTCGCTCTGGATAAGAGCGTCAGCTAAATGACTAAAATGTAAATGTACCACGGTTCAGTCGAAAATAGGGCCACGTTCAGTCGACAAATGTTGTTGACATGATTTCTCATTCTACCTGTCCGAGAGGCACGTTCGTTCTACATGCTATATTTCTATCTGAACGTTGCACAACGTTTTGCTCAGCTGAATGCATCCCAGTTGTGAAGGCCAGTCTGTTGAAATCCGTGTGGCAGTGCCCTCTGTCTGTGTCCCTCTGCAGGTGCAGCCCATGGAAGAGCAGAGGGGGCTCTGAAGGAGCTGGTGGAGGGGTGTGACCTGCCCTTCCTGCCCACCCCCATGGGTAAAGGGGTGCTGCCTGACGATCACCCCAACTGTGTTGCTGCTGCCCGCTCCAGGTCAGCCTCTCCTTCTCTCAGCTGGCATCATATTCATGTACAGACCATTGACTGTATAAGTAGGACCAAGAATTTCCCTGACCATTTGAACGGACCACGAAACTCCTGAAATCCCTATCTATAACTAGTCTCTCCTGGCCAGGTCATGTCAATGTAAACTGGTGTCAATCAAACAACTACACTACTCCTATAACTAGCCTCTTTTCATTACATTTTGTTTTGTCCCTGCTCTCCTCCTCCTCTCTTCCTATCCTCCTCCTCCTCTCTTCCTATCCTCCTCCTCCTCTCTTCCTCCTCCTCCTCCTCTTCCTATCCTCCTGGTTCTATGGTCTTGGTGGGGACTGCAGAGCTCTGCTCCAGTCTGATGTTGTGGTCCTACTTGGTGCCAGACTCAACTGGATCCTGCACTTTGGCCTTCCCCCCAGGTTTGACACCCAAGTAAAGGTCATCCAGCTAGGTCAAAGGTCACCAGTAGGGTTTCTTTTTTTTCCTTCTTTTTTTCGGATTTTCTTCTTATTCCGTTCTGATTTCTGGAATCTTCCAACAGGGATTTCTGGGAATTTTGGGAAAGTAACTGTAATTTTGCAACCCTAGTCACAGGTCATTTCATAGTGAACTACATTTCATTGTAACCAGGTATAAAGGTATTTGACTCAGTCTATTGGATTTAGTCTATCAATTATATAGCTTCTCTATAAGTCTTTGTGGTCTCTCCAAATAATGTCATGGCTGTCTTAGTGCTGTACAGTACATCTATATTTAAGCAATAAGGCCCGAGGGGGTGTGGTATATGGCCAATATACCACGTCTAGGGGCTGTTCTTAAGCACGATGCAACGCGGAGTGCCTCGATACAGCCCTTAGCCGTGGTATATTGGCCCTATACCACAAACCCCAGAGGTGCCTTATTGCTATTATAAACTGGTTACCAACGTAATTCGAACAGTCAAAATACATTTCAAATCAAATCAAATCAAATTTTATTGGCCACATGCGCGGAAATACAACAGGTGCAGACATTACAGTGAAATGCTTACTTACAGCCCTTAACCAACAGTGCATTTATTTTTAACAAAAAAGTAAAAATAAAACAACAACAAAAAAAGTGTTGAGAAAAAAAGAGCAGAAGTAAAATAAAAGAAGAGTAGGGAGGCTATATATACAGGGGGGTACCGGTGCAGAGTCAATGTGCGGGGGCACCGGCTAGTTGAGGTAGTTGAAGTAATATGTACATGTGGGTAGAGTTAAAGTGACTATGCATAAATAATTAACAGAGTAGCAGCAGCGTAAAAGGATGGGGTGGGGGGCAGTGCAAATAGTCCGGGTAGCCATGATTAGCTGTTCAGGAGTCTTAAGGCTTGGGGGTAGAAGCTGTTGAGAAGTCTTTTGGACCTAGACTTGGCACTCCGGTACCGCTTGCCGTGCGGTAGCAGAGAGAACAGTCTATGACTAGGGTGGCTGGAGTCTTTGACAATTTTGAGGGCCTTCCTCTGACACCGCCTGGTATAGAGGTCCTGGATGGCAGGAAACTTGGCCCCAGTGATGTACTGGGCCGTACGCACTACCCTCTGTAGTGCCTTGCGGTCGGAGGCCAAGCAGTTGCCATACCAGGCGGTGATGCAACCAGTCAGGATGCTCTCGATGGTGCAGCTGTATAATTTTTTGAGGATCTGAGGACCCATGCCAAATCTTTTCAATCTCCTGAGGGGGAATAGGCTTTGTCGTGCCCTCTTCACGACTGTCTTGGTGTGTTCGGACCATGATAGTTCGTTGGTGATGTGGACACCAAGGAACTTGAAGCTCTCAACCTGTTCCACTACAGCCCCGTCGATGAGAATGGGGGCGTGCTCAGTCCTCTTTTTTTTCCTGTAGTCCACAATCATCTCCTTTGTCTTGGTCACGTTGAGGGAGAGGTTGTTATCCTGGCACCACACGGCCAGGTCTCTGACCTCCTCCCTCAACGTGACCCATGTTATACGGTCAGATATACCACAGCTTTCAGCCAATCAGCATTCAGGGCTCGAGTCACCCGGTTTATAAAAGGGAACGTGTGTGTGTCAGCCTTAGCATTATGTGGTGCTGCCTGGTTATTTCTGTTGTGTTTAGCTTGAGGTTTGGCCACTCCTCCAGCTGCTGTTACATGTGTCACGCACGGCGCTCTTCCTGTCGTGTCGTTGCTGGTATGTTGTAGTAACGTTCCACATACGTTATTTATGTCAAGGTCAATGTCAAGGTTGATCTGTGTTAAGGCTGAACGATTTTGGAAAATAATCTAATTGCGATTTTTTGCCCCCAATATTGCGATTGCGATTTAATATGCGATTTAATTTATTTATCCTTTTTCCCCTACAAAACATAATGAATGATTTAAATATGACCAACACAATAGTATATACATTTAGTGTGAAATGTTCTTTCCCATAGGCTGGGTCTATTTGTTAGAATTAAATTCAAACATGTATGACTTGAAATAAATGACATTTTTATTGAACTGCTCATTACAGAAACATCTGTGGCTTTGCCACTGTGCATTTAAATAATTTAAACAAAGGCATGAACTTTGTAAACACTGTGTGCAAAAGGTACAGTCTTAAGAAAAAAATAATTTTAAATTGTATGTATCTTACTGCTCCCAAGTCAGTAACATTTCACACAACTGAAACAAGGAATTTGCTTTGAAAATATTTTGTAAAATCAAAGTAAATAAAGTTATAAATAAAAAATGAGAAATGCACTTTTAATTTAGACAAACTATTTTTTATAAACGATTTGAATATTATAATATAAAATAGATGAGCCTCACTTATCTCAAGTACACAACAATAACACACCACACAGACTAAAGTTCACTACGAGTATGGCACTGCCAGCCATACTTATCCAACAGTTCTGTTCTCAGTGGCTCACAGGTTTTTTGCTAAGAAAACCAGAATATTGACTTTTTCTGGCTTCAAGGATGAGCGAGTGCAAGTCACAATATTCCCTCCTGTGCTAAAAAGACGCTCTGAGGGAGCGCTTGTAGCAGGTACACAAAGATACTTGCGTGCCATGGTGCACAACTGTGGGTAGCTGATCTTGTGCACCCTCCACCAAGCCAATGGATCATCTTCTCCATCAATGGTAGGAGTCATCAGGTAATTGTTTATCTCTGCCTCTGCGACATCTTCAAGATTTACAGGCAAAGAAGGAGAGGCTGAACTGGTCTTGAAAAAACTGCCAAGAGACCTCTTCGTCTTTTCCCCCAAGGACTGTGCACTTTGAGGCATCTGAACAGTTTCAGTACGAGACCTCTTCTCCTATTAGATGAAAACAACAGCCATTAGTTTTCCAGTTAGATTTTACAGAAAATTTTTGTTTTTGTGAAATACATAATTATTTACCCAATGATATGTACGTTGTGCCAAGTCTACTATCTCTGTCTTCAGACGAGTCTTGATAGCAGGGATGTTGTCTGTACTGATGTACTGTATTTTGAACCTAGGGTCCAGGAAACAGGCAACATCCAAAAGCTCCTGGATGTTTGGGTCTCCATATTTGTTATTGAGGTATGCTAGGACTTTGGTTTTTATTGATTTAGTCAGGTCAGTGTCCTCAGCATCTTCAGCCAGGACTGATGTGGCAAAAAGGTGGAGAACTGGCTTGAGGTAGGAGATGCTTACATACTCCTCTCCAGAAAGAGCATCAGTAAACTCCAGTAGAGGATGCAGTGCCTTGTGAATCGACTCCAACACGTCAATATCCTGCCAGGTTGGGATAAGGGAGCGTGCATATCGATCTCCAGACAATACCTGAGAAATGGCTTTGGCCTGTTCAAGCACTCTGGCAATCATCATTTCTTTAGAACCCCATCTTGTTGGGCACTCCGTTATGAGGTTGTGCTCAGGGAGTTTGAGCTCTCTCTGTGCCTCCGTCAGGGCTGCTTTCTTCTTCCAACTGTGGGAAAAGTGCCCCACCAGCTTCCTGCACAGTGCTGTTGCCCTTGACACTCTGTCATCTTTGAGTGCATTTTCTAAAAGAAATAAAAAGTAGTGTATTACACACAATTTGAGTTTTGATACAAGGCTCTCACTATTACACACTCAAATTAGCTGTAATTCTGAAATACACACATCCACAACACATCCTCTCTCTCTCTCTCAATTCAAAGGGTCTTTATTTGCATGTCAATTCTCTCTCTCTTTCTCTCTCTCTCTCTCTCATAAACACTAAAAAAACATGTAAAAAACAAAAACAAGAAAAGAAAAAAAATGCAGGTGGGCATTCCACCACAGACAGACATATGATATAAGCAAGTAAAATGAATTTACATATTAGAAAAGGAGTGGAAGTATGAATTTATTTAATCCCATCCGATTTATATAATATCATTTATATATATTTGTATATTCAGCTTTACTAATCGACGCATCTCTCTCTCTCGCACTCGCGCACACACACACACACACACACACACAAACACACACACACACACACACACACACACACACACACACACACACACACACACACACACACGATAACTTACCAATGGCAAGATGTAATCTGTGGCCAAAACATTGGAGCCTCGTCCATTCATTAAGCCGCGCAGCAAGCACCATATTCGACGCGTTGTCCGTCGTGATGCAGACGTGATTCTCCTCGTGGAGATCCCAGCTGACAAGCCCTTCTCTCAGGCCGGCTGCAATATTTTCCCCTGTGTGATCGTCTGGGAAGTAGGTAGTTTGTAGGCAGCGAGCTCGGAGGTTGAAATCTTCATCAATAAAATGGACTGTAAGACTCTGGTACGGCTCAGCTGTGCGGCTTGACCACATATCAGTAGTGCTAGCAAAAAACTCCACCGTTTTAAGTTCCGCGGCGACTTTCTCTTTGCACTTTTTGTACAGCTCCGGTATGGCAGTCTGACTGAAGTATGTGCGGGAGGGTATACTGTAACGTTTATCAAGCGTATGTATTAATGCCATGAACCCAGGCTTGGTCACCGTGCTGAGAGGCATCATATCTTTGGCTATGAACTCGGTTATTGTCCGAGTGATTTCTCCGTGCCGTTTTGAATTACGTTCATACAGAGTGACACTTTCGAACATTTCTGTCAGTGATCCCTGTCTTGAGGTATTTGGCTTGTCTCGCGCACTGATGCTCGGCATTTTGGTCATACAACTGTCATGCATTGATTTGTGGTATTTTTTTAAGTGCTGAAACAGGTTTGTAGTGTTACCCCGTGAAGTAGCAATCGGAGCACGGCATGCTCTGCACAACACCTGACGCTGCTCAGCATCTTCTTTTTTAAAACCAAAATAGTTCCACACCACCGACGTGCTGTTCCTCTTCGATATTAAAGTATCAGCTGTGTCAGTTTCTGACTGTTCCGTCGAGCAAGAGGACATTGCGCTGGACAGCATGAAAAGTCGCGTCACGTGACCACCTCAAATCGCGCACGTTGCGATTAGAAAATCGCGTTCAGTCAAATCGCGATATTATCGCGAATGCAATTAATCGTTCAGCCCTAATCTGTGTGCTGAGGAGATGGGGAACAACGTGCAACCTGCTGCTGCTCTCCTGGGGGACATCAATACTATTGTCAAGCAGGTAACACAACACAGTCCTGGGGGACTGGAGATCCTGGTTTGAATCCAGGCTCTGTCGTAGCCGGCCGCGACCGGGAGACCCATGGGGCGGCGCACAATTGGACCAGCGTCGCCTAGGGTAGTGGAGGGAATGGCCGGCTCAGTTCGTAGAGCATGGTGTTTGCAACGCCAGGGTTGTGGGTTCGATTCCCACGGGGGGTATGACATTTTTTTATAACGTATGCACTAACTGTAAGTCGCTCTGGATAAGAGCGTCTGCTAAATGAGGGCAATGTGGGGCATTCTTATTTTTCCTCCACTGATGATGATATCCAATCTGTTTATTCTTACTTTTGTGAGTCAGTACCCAAGAACAACACAGTCATTTTTCAGAACACAATGAGAATTACTCAGAATGACAGTTTGTTTTACACCACTGTGCTAGTACAGGATAAAGTTGAGCTGAAGGGGATGTTAGATAGTGGGTCCATGGCTACTACTCTGCGCGCAGATATTGTACCTCGGTTGAGGGAGGCAGGAGTGGTAGAGGGGAACTTTCTAGCTCCTTCAGACATCATCCTGGTGGGTTGTGGTGGGAACAAACTAGCCCAGTGGGCATGTGTGACTTAAAAATGCAACTTTATGGCTTCTGTTATGTAGTCCCAGTGCTTATTGTTGATGGGCAGGTTGATGAACTCATTGTGGGAACTAATGTGTTGAAGTCTCTGATTAGACAGTGAGTTTCTATGTGCTCACGCAGGTGCCCGAGAGCTGTGGCTGCACCAAGGGCTAAGCTATTGTGTGTTGTCTCTTCGTGTACAGGTATGTCATTTATTTTGTCAGAATTATGTTGTATATCATTTTACTTGTATTGTATAGTGTGTTGTTAGGCACTGAATGTGTGCATGCAGCACCTGTTCTCTTTTGCCTGACCTTCAACTAGCAAGGTGCCCGAGAGCTGTGGCTGCACCAAGAGCTAACATATTGTGTGTTGTCTCTTCGTGTGCAGGTCGAATAAAAATTATCCAACCATCAGAATTCCAGTTGTGGCAGTGTCCTAATTACGTGACCTGCCGACTGGTCAGCTCAAGCCGACCGCCGGAGCTGTGCATGTGGATGAGGTGCACGACCTGCGCATGTGAATTTGTTGATGGCTTACTGTAAGTGAATATATACTGTAAACAGTGAAAGTGAATGTAGCATATTCATTAGATACAGGTATTCGTGCTTATTTGTATGTTTTGGATGAATTTGTTTATTGCATTTATTTTTTTTGGTATTTGAATGCACTAAATTACATTGTATTTTAGTGCTCTGTTGAGCCATGGAAGATTCTCAAATCCATAAGACGTGTTATGCTGGGGATTTTAGTGTGGGTAGAGGGAGGGGTGTCCTTCCATTTACACCAATTGTACAGTCAGCTCCTGGGAGTAGAGCGTTTGCTAGTCCTGAGTTTGCAAGCACTGGGAGGGGTAGGCTGTTTGTTCCACCTGACCAGGGTATCCCACCTCTGTCTTTTGAAGTACCATCATCCACAGTACTCGGTGATAATGGGATGCCTCCGAGTCAGCTTAGTGACCTTATTAAGCAGATTGGTTCAGAGATAGGAGAATCTATCAGAGCGAGTTTACTGCAGCCTGGGGTTTCAAGTCTTTCTCCTGCCCGTCCCCCTCACCAACCCCAGCAGTTTCCCCTGCCTGAGCAGTGTGGGTCAACCTTTATTGATGCGTCCAAGCTGAATCTGGTTGTGAAGTCAGATGTTAGTGCTCCACCTCTTTTTAGGGGTGATGGCTCAGATAAGTACTCTGTCCTGGAGTGGGAGGAGTTAATGGAAGTCTACCTAGAGAAGAGGGGTTACACTGGGTCTGGGAATGTTGGGGAGGTGATGTCTAGGCTCATGGGGAGGGCACGGGATGTGACCAAAGTCTGGAAGCGTAACAACCTTGTTGTCACAGATGTTAAGGCGGTGTTCAGTGTTTTCAAGCAACACTTTGGGGATACTGTCTGCTCAGGTATGCCATTAGCTGATTTCTATTCAATCAAACCATATGCTAATGAGGGTCCAATAGATTTCTGGATTAGGCTTAACAAAGCTGCAGAGGCAGCCGACCAGTACCTTGTGAGTGAGGGCAGGACCTTACCCAATCAGTGCTCAGAGTTGGCAGTCATGTTTGTACGCAACTGTCCTGATAAAGAGTTGGCCCAAGTGTTCAAGAGCAAACCCATTCGTGACTGGACAGCCAGTGAGGTACAGGATTGGTTGGATGAACTGTTAAGGGAACGTAAAGCATGTAGAACACAACTTTCACAGCAGGTTGCTGCTGTTTTTGACTGCCCTCAGGAGGGAGTGGGTCCTGTGAAAAGACCTAATGTGTCATCTTTTTCTCAATGTGGCCGTGAACCAGACCAGGCACCATCTGTATCTGAGGGTGGGACATTAAAGAAAGTTTTGACTTTGTTAGAGAAGGCTCTGGTCAGCAATACTCAGTCTGTGAGTGGCGCAGTGGTCTAAGGCACTACATCGCAGTGCTAGCTGTGCCACTAGAGATCCTGGTTCGAATCCAGGCTCTGTCGTAGCCGGCCGCGACCGGGAGACCCATGGGGCGGTGCACAATTGGACCAGCGTCGCCTAGGGTAGTGGAGGGAATGGCCGGCTCAGTTCGTAGAGCATGGTGTTTGCAACGCCAGGGTTGTGGGTTCGATTCCCACTGGGGGTATGAAAAAAATTAATAACGTATGCACTAACTGTAAGTCGCTCTGGATAAGAGCGTCTGCTAAATGAGGGCAATGTGGGGCATTCTTATTTTTCCTCCACTGATGATGATATCCAATCTGTTTATTCTTACTTTTGCGAGTCAGTACCCAAGAACAACACAGTCATTTTTCAGAACACAATCAGAATGACAGTTTGTTTTACACCACTGTGCTAGTACAGGATAAAGTTGAGCTGAAGGGGATGTTAGATAGTGAGTCCATGGCTACTACTCTGCGCGCAGATATTGTACCTCGGTTGAGGGAGGCAGGAGTGGTAGAGGGGAACTTTCTAGCTCCTTCAGACATCATCCTGGTGGGTTGTGGTGGAACAAACTAGCCCAGTGGGCATGTGTGACTTAAAAATTCAACTTTATGGCTTCTGTTATGTAGTCCCAGTGCTTATTGTTGATGGGCAGGTTGATGAACTCATTGTGGGAACTAATGTGTTGAAGTCTCTGATTAGACAGTTCAAATCAAATGACAGCTACTGGCGGGTGGCGGGTACACCAGGTTCCTCTAGCCAGTGTGATGTCAAATCTGGAGAGATGGAGAGGAGACTCCATCCCAGATAAAGTGGGCACCATTAAGTTGAAGAGAGCAGTAACGCTCCAACCCATGAGTGAGCATCTGGTGTGGGGCCGCCTACTGCCAAAGACAAAACTCTCTGTGGGCAGTACTGTTGTTGTCGAGCCCAGCACGTCTCGTTGTGTGAATCGACACATACTAGTGGGGAGAGTAGTTACGCCTCTGTGGGGGGATGGATGGCTCCCTGTGAAGATTGTGAATCCAACAACATCGCCAGTTACCCTGAGACGAAATGCTAAAGTGGCGGATGTGTACCCTTGCATTGCATTGGAGTATTTTAATGATGTCAAGCAGCAAGCAGCTCATCAGAATGTGGCAAAGGCTCAATGTGACAGATCACATGGCAGTCTGACAGCTAAGAGTTCAGTTGGTGGCAGTGTAGATAATGGCAACAGTACACTGAGGAATCTTGGACTTCAAGGCCTGTCTGTTGAGGAGTGTCCAGTTTCACAGTTCTGGAAAGATAAACTTGTCAACTTAATTGGGAAGTATGACACAGTGTTCTCTAGACATAGCCTAGATTGTGGCGAGGCAAAGGAGTTCTGCCTTCGCATACGGCTGACTGATGACCGCCCATTTCGATGACCTTATCGTAGGCTGTCTCCAGCTCATTACCAAAAACTCAGGGAAACACTGGATGATATGGAGGAAAAGGAAATCGTCAGAAAATCCAGCAGCGAGTATGCCTCACCATTGGTGCTGGTATGGAAAAAGAATGGGGACTTGCGCCTATGTACTGACTTCAGGTGATTAAATGCCCGCACAGTAAAGGATGCTCATCCCCTGCCTCATCAGGCTGATGTACTGGCCGCGCTGGGAGGTAATGCCTTCTTCAGCACAATGGATTTGACGTCAGGGTATTACAACGTGCCACTGCATGAAGAGGACAAGACATACACTGCCTTTTCCTCCCCTTTAGGTCTGCACGAGTACAATCGGTTACCTCAGGGCCTCTGCAACAGCCCGGCTACTTTTATGAGAATGATGCTGACCATCTTTGGTGACCAAAACGTTCTAAGTCTCCTTTGTTACTTGGATGATCTGATGGTTTTTGCTAAGACGGAGGAAGAGAGTCTGCAGAGACTTGAGATGGTTTTTCAGCGGTTGCAGGAGCACAACCTTAAACTGTCTCCGTCTAAGTGCAAGTTTCTGAGGAGGTCTGTAAAGTTTTTGGGCCACATCATTTCTCAGGAGGGTGTAGCCACTGACCCTGCTAAAGTTCAAACCATTTTGAATGTGACTGAGAGTGAAGCTGAGAGTGAAGCTGATGGTGTCACACCGTCTCCTATCAAAATAGGTTCTTTCCTTGGTATGGTAGTATACTATTAGCACTACATTGAGAATTGTTCCATGGTTGCTAGGCCATTGTTTCAGCTAACTACAGGTCAGAAGAAGCCTAGGAGAGGCAAGGGTAGGAAGTTCATACATACAGGGCGGCAGGTAGCTTAGTGGTTAAGAGCGTTGTGCCAGTAACCGAAAGGTCGCTGGTTCTAATCCCCGAGCCGACTAGGTGAAAAATCTGTCGATGTGCCCTTGAGCAAGGCACTTAACCCTAATTGCTCCTGTAAGGCGCTCTGGATAAGAGCGTCTGCTAAATGACCAATTATTATTAATTATTAAGAGGCCTGGTCCCCCTCGCAGGCTCACTGCTGCAGACTGGACTGCCGAATGTCGACTCGCTTTTGAAGCTTTGAAATCAGCACTAGTTGACCAGGCACTGCTGGTTCATCCAGATTTTTCTCAGCCATTTCTACTTTCCGTGGATGCATCTACTAGTGGTTTGGGAGCTGTACTATCACAAGTGCAAGATGGGAAGGACATAGCCAGGCCGATAGCTTTTGCTATTAAATCTCTTAATCATGCACAATCCAAGTATCCTGCTCACCGGCTGGAATTTCTAGCCATGAAATGGGCCATTCATGATAAATTCAGCCATTGGCTGCGAGGGCATAAGTTTACTGTGTGGACCGACAACAATCCACTCAAATATATTCTTACAAAGCCGAGACGATGCATGCGAGCAGAGATGGGTTGCAAAGCTGGCACCCTTTGAGTGGCGCAGTGGTCTAAGGCACTGCATCGCAGTGCTAGCTGTGCCACTAGAGATTCTGGTTCGAATCCAGGCTCTGTCATAGCTGGCCGCGACCGGGAGACCCATGGGGCGCCGCACAATTGGCCCAGCGTTGTCCAGGGTAGGGGAGGGAATGGCCGGCAGGGATGTTGCTCAGTTGGTAGAGCATGGCGTTTGCAACGCCAGGGTTGTGGGTTCGATTCCCACGGGGGGCCAGTATGAAAAATACAAATGATGTATGCACTCACTAACTGTAAGTCGCTCTGGATAAGAGTGTCTGCTAAATGACTAAAAATGTAAAATAAAAATGATATCCAGTACATACAGTGGGGAGAACAAGTATTTGATACACTGCCGATTTTGCAGGTTTTCCTACTTACAAAGCATGTAGAGGTCTGTAATTTTTATCATACATACACTTCAACTGTGAGAGACGAAATGTAAAACAAAAATCCAGAAAATCACATTGTATGATTTTTAAGTAATTAATTTGCATTTTATTGCATGACATAAGTATTTGATACATCAGAAAAGCAGAACTTATTATTTGGTACAGAAACCTTTGTTTGCAATTACAGAGATCATACGTTTCCTGTAGGTCTTGACCAGGTTTGCACACACTGCAGCAGGGATTTTGGCCCGCTCCTCCATACAGACCTTCTCCAGATCCTTCAGGTTTCGGGGCTGAGATCCCCAAAGCCTACAAGAATTCTGATAGTGAAACTCCACTCAGCTGGGATGGTGCTGTGCCTGATGTTGTTAACTTGGTTGAAGATGCTTTGTCAGTCTGATCTGTGACAATCTACCAGGATTCTGATCAGTCGTCTGACACTACTAGTGTTGAGTCGGAAATTGAAAGTGTGCTGGCTCCGGATATGCTGATCTGTAGTACTCCCCAACCTGAGGTTAGACCTTTGAGCACGGTTGGTGCTGTCCGTGACATTCCTGCTAGGTTTTTGGGTGAGGGTGTTCGGACTAGACTAGGTAGATTTATTAATCGAGTGAATAGGCTAATCCAAACTATGTCTACACAGGAAATGAAACAATTCTTGGTTTCTCAGTGACGGTAGGATATTGCCTACCTTTTCTTTGTTGTGTGTATGTGGTAATCTAAGTGGGTCTTAGAGTGATTTGTGGGTTTGTCTAATATTTTTGACAATTCATGTAACTTTGTGTGTAGTTCATCAGCATAAAATGTATTTGGCATTTTTTGTATAGGGTTGAATAAGGGATTAGCTACCTCTTATTTTTCCTAATCCTTCACGGGATAGCTTTCCAGCTGATCGACCATTTGTGGGTCTAGAATTAAGGGACTACACTGGGTTACTCTGTCGCCCTGTGGGTGTGGAATGTTTTTTTTCTTTCTTTGCTTTGTTACCTTCGAGGTAATGTGTTTTGTTTTGTGTTTATAATATAGTGTAAAACAGTAGGGGTGAATGTAGTAGTGTGATGTTGTTCCCCTAGATTATGCACCAAGTTGCACACAAGGACAGTTCAACTAGGCCAGGTCAAGAGGGGATGTTAATAAGTTAATAATAATAATAATAATAATATTAATTCAATGTGGTTTTTATTTAATTACAGCTGCATAGCTAATGTAATTTTTTGGTGTACAAACATTTTTATATATCTATATTGTAAATACACCTAATTGTAAAAGACAATATAAAGATTTATGTTAACAACTTTCACCAAGCTCGCTAATTAGGGTACCTATTGTAACTCGGGAGTATTTGGGGCAGTGTTTGAGTGAGTTTCTATGTGCTCACGCAGGTGCCCGAGAGCTGTGGCTGCACCAAGGGCTAACCTATTGTGTGTTGTCTCTTCGTGTACAGGTATGTCATTTATTTTGTCAGAATTATGTTGAATATCATTTTACTTGTATTGTATAGTGTGTTGTTAGGCACTGAATGTGTGCATGCAGCACCTGTTCTCTTTTGCCTGACCTTCAACTAGCAAGGTGCCCGAGAGCTGTGGCTGCACCAAGGGCTAACATCATTTTTTTGTCTCTTCGTGTGCAGGTCGAATAAAAATTATCCAACCATCAGAATTCCAGTTGTGGCAGTGTCCTAATTAAAAGTACACAACGCAGAACGAACCACGCTACATATGCATAATGATGTAGTAAACAACATCGCTCTGCGTGGGAACTTTTGGTGGGGGGGAAGTAGCCTTTATAAGTCTCCATGGTGGGTAAAGACCATCACTTCGTTGTCTTGTTGGGAATAGTAATAATTTGTGACAGTACGCATTGTATTAGTCTAACGGTTGTTTTTAATTTAGTTTCTCACATTAAACAGACATTTGAGAAGGATTTGAGAAGCGAATTGCTTGCAGTTGTACCTATGACGCACAGACAAACTAAAGCTGTAAAGTGTAGTTAGAAAAGTCAATTTACATTATTTGCAGATGTGTTCCCTTTTATTTACAAATCGAAAAATGTAACATTTGAAATGAATGTGGCAGAACAGTTAAGCATAGAGTTCCTGTGGGAGTCTTCTCCTTCAGTCTTTTTGCCTCCTATGCCTCGTTTCCCATTAGATGGGATTTTCCCAATGCCAAGTTCACCTGAGACAGCCGCTATCCAGTGTCATGTGTTGCTGAATTACAGATCTCGCTATCCCAATGTCGCTGCTGTCCATGGTGCTGAAATATCCAATCTCGGCTATTTGCATACATAGGACCAACCACACTTGACACCACACACACAAGTTAATGCTAATATCACACACACTTTTGAACATTGCACAACCTGCAACAAGACACTGAAACAGCACTTAATTTCAAGTTTGTTTGTTTCTGAATAAAGATGCGAAGAATGAAATCAATGTGTGGAAGGAGATTGGACAATGTATAGGCATTCCCTATAGCTGTATTTGACTGGAGCATGATCAGATTGCTTTGTTTCAGCCAGAATGGAAATTTGGTCTGAGAAACTATGCCCATTATAGCATGACTATTTCAGACAGAATTCACTTAATATTGTCTGTAAAAATATAAATAAGGCAATGTTTATATGACCCCCTTTCAAACATTCACATATTTATCATTTTCTTGCAGATATACAGTACATTCAGAAAGTATTCATACCCCTTAACTTATTCCACATGTTGTTTTCTTACAGCCTGAATTCAAAATGGATTCAATTATAATATTTTCTCTCACGCAGCTACATACAATACCCCATAATGACAAAGTGAAAACACGTTTTTGAAATTTTTGCAAATGTATTGGAAATGAAATACAGAAATATCTCATTTATATAAGTATTCACACCCCTGAGTCGATTAAAGCTGTGTCTTTCTGGGTAAGTCTCCAAGAGCTTTGCACAACTGGATTGTAAAATATATGCAATATACATTATATAGACAGCCATTTTTTTTTTTTGCCATAAGTTTTCAAGCCGAATTAAGTCAAAACTGTAACTAAGCCACTCAGGAACATTCAATGTCATCTTGGTAAGCAACTCCAGTGAATATTTGGCCTTGTGTTTTAGGTTATTGTCCTGCTGAAGAGGGAATTTGTCTCCCAGTGTCTGTTGGAAAGCAGACTGAACCAGGTTTTCCTCTAGGATTCTGACTGTACTTAGCTCTATTCTGTTTCTTTTTATCCTAAAAAAGTCTCTAGTCCTTGCCAATGACATGCATACCCATAACATGATGCAGCCACCACCATGCTTGGAAATATGAAGAGTGGTACTCAGTGATGTGTTGTGTTGGATTTGCCCCAAACATTACACTTTGTATTCAGGACATAAAGTTAATTTCTTTGCCACATTATTTGCAGTTTTACTTTAGTGCCTTATTGCAAACACAATGCATGTAAGGTTTCCTTCTTTTACATTTACATTTTAGTCATTTAGCAGACGCTCTTATCCAGAGCGACTTACAGTTAGTGAGTGCATACTCTGTCAATTAGGTTAGTATTGTGGAGTAACTACAATGTTGATGATTCATCCTCAGTTTTCTCCTATCAAAGCCATTAAACTTTCTAACTGTTTTAAAGCCACCATTGGCCTCATGGTGAAATCCCTGATAGTTTTCCTTCCTCTCCGGCAGCTGAGTTAGGAAGGACGCCTGTATTTTTGTAGTGACTGGGTGTATTAATACACCATCCAAAGCGTAATTAATACCTTCACCATGCTCAAAGGAATATTCAATGTCTGCTTTAATTGTACCCATCTACCAAAAGGTGCCCTACTTTGCGAGGCATTGGAAAACCTCCCTGGTCTTTGTGGTTGAATCTATGTTTCAAATTCACTGCTGGACTGAGGGACCTTATAGATAATTGTATGTGTGGGGTACAGAGATTATGTAGTCGTTTGAAAATCACTATTATTGCACACATAGTGAGTCCATCTAACTGATTATGTGACTTGTTAAGCACATTTTTACTCCTGAGATTATTTAGGCTTGCCATAACAAAGGGGTTGAAAACTAATTGATTAGATTACTAGATACTAGACTCTGTCAATATGTTTTTGGAAGTGGCTCTGCATTTCTTGCATACACATCATATTTATGTAAGGATTATGACGACCTTCTAAAAGGACAAAGCTGTTTATGTGTGTTCCCTTGTCTCCACTGTCACCACATCCCTCGATGTGTGCAAACAGAGCATCTATATCAGGGATGGGCAACTCCAGTCCTCGGGACCTGATTGGTGTTACACTTGTTCCCCAGCCCCAGCTAACACATTTGACTCTAATAATCAAGTACTCATGGGCTTCAGTTTAGAATGCAATAAGTTTAATCAGCTGTGTTTGCTAGGGATGGGGAAAAAGTGTGACACCACTCCGACCCCCAAGGACTGGAATTGTCCATGCCTGATCTATATGGTAGGACCAGTACCAGATTAATATGGAGGCGAAAGAAACGCACACCTATTTAGGCGAGGTGCTGGCTATCGGAGTAGAACACTTGAAAAAGAAAAGGAGAGCCGCACACTCTAGGAGCTCAGATGCAATAATTTAATAACTTAATAACCAACGTCAGGATACCCTGATGAAGACAGCTTGTCTGTCGAAACTTTGGTTATTAGGTTATTAAATTATTGCATCTGAGCTCCTAGAGTGTGCGGAAAAAGTGTGACACCACTCCGGCCCCCAAGGACAGGAATTGTCCATCCCTGATCTATATGGTAGGAACTGTACCAGACCTGAATGAATGTGTCTGTTTTGAATATTCACGGAGACAGAATGATGTGGTTGATAGCAGAGACGTCATGCCCAAAGGGGGCACAGGGTCACCTGCCCCCTCAGATTTGTGATGTTTAAATTTGTCTTGTTATTTTTTCTCTGTCATACTACTAACCATGAAGTTGGCTTTAGCTAGCCCAGATAGGATCCCATTCTCCCAACCTAATAACTACACTGAACAAAAATATTAACGCAATATGTAAAGTGTTGGTCCCATGTTTCATGAGCTGAAATAAAAGCGTGAAATATTTTGTTCGCACAAAAAGCTTATTTTTCTCAAATTGTGTGCACAAATTTGTTTACATCCCTGTAAGCGAGCATTTCTCCTTTGCCAAGATAATCCATCCACCTGACAAATATGGCATATCAAGAAGCTGATTAAACAGCATGATAATTACACAGGTGCACCTTGTGCTGAGGATAATAAAATGCCACTCTAAAATGTGCAGTTTTGTCACACAACACAATGCACAGATGTTTCAAGTTTTGAGGCAGCGTGCAATTGGCTTACGGACTGCAGGAATATCCACCAGAGCTGTTAACAGATACGTTTATGTTAATTTCTCAACCATAAGCCAAGGCGGCTTTAGAGAATTTGGCAGTACTTCTAACTGGCCTCACGACTTCAGACCACTTGTAAAGCAGCGTATGGGCGAGCTGTTGGCTGATGTCAACGTTGTGAATGCTCCATGGTGGCAGTGGGGTTATGGTATGGGCAGGCATAAGCTACAGACAATGAACACAATTGCATTTATCGATGACAATTTGAATGCACAGATATACCGTGGGATGGTGTACGTGCACAAAGTGAGTTTGTAACATGTATATCATTCTTACTTGTTGTTCTTTATATTTACTACCATTGCCTATTGTAAGTTGCCTCTCTGTGTTTTACTGTGTTGTGTAATACTCCGCAGGTAGCATTATGCCATTAATACAGCCCTTCCTTTGTTAATAGCGTTGTTGCTCTACTTGTGCTCTCAGTTATTGTGCATATTCATTACCCCTGTTATCTGTCCATTACAGGACCACTATCATTCCACTACCTTTCCATGTCCATTTCATCCGTGTGTGTCAATAAAGTATCCTTGAATGTAACTCTGAGGTTGCCTTATTCCCCTCTTACCGGGGGAGGTGAAAGCGCAACCTGGTCTCAGAACATTTCGTATTATTCTGTATGTACAAAGCTGTGATCAAGGCAAAGGGTGGCTACTTTGAAGAATCTCAAATCTGAAATATATTTTGATATGTGTAACACGTTTTGGGTTACTACATGATGCCATATGTGTTATTTAATAGTTTTGATGTCTTCACTATTATTCTACAATGTAGAAAATACACAAGACACAGAGGAGGAGAAACTATCCAACACCCTGGGAGAGAGAACGAGTGACCTCAGTCGAACTCACAGCCAGAAAGATGGGTTAGATACAGGAGAGGAGGAGGTTACCCCGGATGCCATCACCCCTGCTCCTGTGAACAAGGAATGAGAGGGGAAGCCTTCTAATCAGGCCAACGGGCAGGCGGAGCGAGAGGTCATAGTGATAGTGATTCACACCCAGAGAGAGACAGACAACCCATACAACCTCTTGGCTGAGATTAACCACACAGAGGTAGAGGCAGAGGGCCTTCAGGGCAAGCCAGTCAGCCTGCCTGCTCTGATCCTCAAGTCAATTGTATTTAAATTCATATTCATTAAAGATTTTTAGTCAAGACTTGAAAAGTGCCATTTATTTCAAATGATAATTATTCAGTGTCTGCAACCCTCAAGAACCAGGGTGAGTCTGGGTCCCCCTTTAACTGGGCAAACACAACTTGCATATTGTCATAGACTAGGCCGAAACGTTAATCTTTTAACCTTGCTTAAATAAAACAATGAATTTTTAATAGTGAGCAAGAGTTTTCTATGATGATTAAAGTTTTTTTGTCGCGCCCTCCACTTTTTTGTCAAATAATACATCTAAAAAAAATGTAATAAATTAATTATTAAAAGCATTAAAATTGGGATTGGGATGTTTCCCACCTATTTATACAACCTACTCCACAAAGTTTAGAGAAATGTTCTGAAATTAATTAAGAATTAAACAGAAGAAAATCAGAATTGAAGGCAACTATAATGCAAAGAATTTAATGGTATATGGTTCAATCCTGTTTCTGGTCTAATGAATAGTTAATATTGTTCCTCCTCTTCCTTGTGGCAAGCGCAGCAGCACACTGCCCTCCAAAGCCTGCAAAAAAAACGCTGGACTGCCCCTTTCCTCGCCCTGGATGGAACATCCAGGGTCACGTCCTTGGTGACGTGTGGGGTGACGTCCAGGGTGACCACAGCAACATCCTCTGGAAAGGGACAAAAGCGGGACAGAATGTAAATAAATGCAAACCGTAGGTTCTAAACACTGGCCAGTTGAATGGGATCTTTTATTTCAGCTCATGAAACATGGGACCAACACTTTACATGTTATCATGATGAACGGCACCTGTCAGAGTGCTTTCTATAAGTCTTACTCACCTGCTTGGATGTCAGATGGCAGAGTGGCGTAGACGGCCACCATGAGAGGCTTTTCTTCAGGTGTGACGTCCACAACCTCCAAGAGTGAAGAAGCAGGGTATGCATCTGTGTTAGGGGTGAGGTCCACAAGCTCCAGGTGGGAAGAAGCAGGATCTGCCTCTGTGTTTGGGGTGATGTCCACAACCTCTAGGTGGGAAGAAGCCGGGTCTGCATCTGTGTTAGGGGTGATGTCCACAAACTCCAGGTGGGAAGAAGCAGGATCTGCCTCTGTGTTAGGGTTGATGTCCACAACCTTCAGGTGGGAAGAAGCCGGGTCTGCCTCTGTGTTTGGGGTGATGTCCATAAGCTCCAGGTGGGAAGAAGCCGGGTCTGTCTCTGTGTTAGGGGTGGTTTCCACAACCTCCTGATAGGAAGAAGCCGGGTCTAACTCTGTGTTAGGGGTGATGACCACAAACTTCAGGTGGGTAGAAGCCGTCTCAGCCTCTGTGTTAGGGGTGATGTCCACAAGCTCCTTGTGGGAAGAAGCCAGGTGTGCCTCTTTGTTAGGGGTGATGTCCACAACCTCCAGGTGGGAAGAAGCCAGGTGTGCCTCTTTGTTAGGGGTGATGTCCACAAGCTCCTTGTGGGAAGAAGCCAGGTGTGCCTCTTTGTTAGGGGTGATGTCCACAACCTCCAGGTGGGAAGAAGCAAGGTGTGCCTCTTTGTTAGGGGTGATGTCCACAACCTCCAGGTGAGAAGAAGCCGGGTCTGCCTCTGTGTTAGGGGTGATGTCCACAACCTCCAGGTGGGAAGATGCTGGGTCTGCCTTTGAGTTATGGGTGATGTCAACAACCATACGGTGGGAAGAAGCAGGGTCTGACTCTGTGTTAGGGGTGATGTCCACAAACTTCAGGTGGGTAGAAACCGTCTCAGCCTCTGTGTTAGGGGTGACGTTCACAACCTCCAGGTGGGAAGAAGCCAGGTGTGCCTCTTTGTTAGGGTTGATGACCGCAATCTCTAGGTGGGAAGAACCCGGGTCTGCCTCTGTGTTTGGGGTGATGTCCACAAGCTCCTGATGGGAAGAAGCCAGGTGTGCCTCTGTGTTAGGGGTGATGTCCTCAACTTCCAGGTGGTAAGATACCGGGTCTGCCTCTGTGCTACGGGTTTTGTCAGCAGCCTCCAGGTGGGAAGAAGCCAGGTGTGCCTCTGTGTTAGGGGTGATGTCCAAAACCACTATGTGGGAAGAAGCCGGGTCTTCCTCTCTGCTACAGGTGATGTCAACAACATCTAGGTGGGGAGAAGCTGGGTCAAACTCTGTGTTAGGTGTGAATCCCTCAACCTCCAGGTGGGCAGAAGCCGGGTCTTTCTCTGTGTTAGGGGTGATGTCCACAACCTCCGGGTGGGAAGAAGCTGGGTCTGCCTCTCTGTTATGGGGGATTTCCACAACCTCCAGATGGGAAGAAGCCTGGTCTGCATCTGTGTTAGGGGTGACAATTAAAATCCTGATTGGCTCTACTACTACAAGGCACCAGGATGTCATGACAAAAGGCATCTGTCAGAGTGCTTTCTATGAGTGCTACTCACCTGCTTGGATATCAGCTGGTAGTGTGGCGGAGAAGGCCACCACTAGGACAGGGGGAACTGGCAGGGTGTCTGCAGTAGGCTGGAAGTAGCTTTTCACCTCGTCCGCCACAAAGGCACAGACAGAGCTCATAAAAAAAGGGGTCTTGAGGTCATCCAGGGAGAAGGACTGGCTGATTCTCCCGAGGATCGACCTCACAGAGTCAAAAGCAGCAGCCCGGGAGAAAGGGGTGTGAGGAGAAGAGGCCTTCAACGTGTTGGAGAGCTTCTCCCCTACGGCCACCACCATACTCACAGCCATCCCACTTAGGAGGATGGGGTGATCTGAATGGCCTTCCTCTGGCTGAAGCCACAGGGCCAGGAGGATCCTGGGCACCAGCTCCACCACCACCTGGGATGGGCTGAGCAGGTTGCTACAGGGCTTATTGGACAGCTTGTCCAGAATGCTCCTCACAGCTCTCTCCACGATGATGTGGACCTTGGGGTCGCTGAAATCAACAAAAAGCAGCAGAGAAAGCTAAACGATGTGCAATGTTCACACAGAGAACACTGCCCTAGTTATTTTCTGCATAGCTCCAGATGTGTAGATGAATGGAGCAAGCTGTATGCAGGGCAGTACATGGAACTCACATGTCAGCACCAGCTGGAGAGGTGGTGTGCATAGAGCGGCGGAGCTTGCAGACAGCCTTGTGCTCCATGTCAATCATTTTTAGGCAGGTGTTTACTTCCCAGGTCTGCCGTAGGAAACAGGAAGTCCCATTAGTGTAATTTCACAACAGATATATTCTGCTGTACTGACTAGTTGTTGAAAGGCTAGAAAGGAGCTCACTGACTGATAGTCTAAGTCTCTAACTCTCATTCTCTTACCAGCCGAGCGAGTTCGTTCCCCTCCTCCAGGGTTTCCTTCCACACCCTTCAAATAAAACACAAAGCATTTCAACTTTCCTGGCTTCCTATTTATCTGTTGTTTATTTTACCCAACATTTCACAACTGCTCATGTCTCACAATTTGCAAGTGATATTAAAAACTCTTATGACCATCTTCTCTAAACTGTCTTGAAATAAAACTCTTGTTTTGGGATTAAATCTATCTATTTTTTTCTGTGGTTACTTTTTTTGTGGGATGAATCTTACCTGTTTATTGTAATATGCTTCCTCCCAGCAGGCCTGCAGAGTCTGAAAATAAAGGCTGCTTCTACAGAATTCCTTTGAAGATAATTAAAACAATTATGCTTTATTAGGTACATTATGCACAGGCATTTACAGTATGCCAAAAGGAATATCTCCTAAGATTACCTTAGTGGGACCATAAGTGAACTCAGGAATGCTCCCAACCCTATCCATGGTCAGAGGGGGACGAAATGCAGCGCTATAAATATACGGGATGCTCTAGAGATAACAGGAATGACTTAAAGTCGCGAATGATCAATGCCTGTGGAGTCGTCCAATATGCTGCGCTGAGAATTGAGTTGTAGGCGATATTTGGATATGTTTGGCGCAATTTACATGTTTACATTCTATTGCCATGGAGAAATTGAGTTTCTAGAACCTGTTTTCTTCTATGTCTTTATTTCGTGAAATATTAAGATCTTTATTTTGTCATAATGTGTATATGAGGACGTTGGAGCCCGTTCCGATTCATGACGCGGTTATCCAGGTGCATGTTGCATAGACCTACTAATCCAACCTTGGCTTACAAGTTAAATTAAATGAGTATATATGCCTATACAAATCTATTGACCACATCCATTTAAATCAATGATTGTCAATTGAAAATGTGGTAGTTGTGTTATCCTGTTGTGCGTGTCAGGGCTCCTCTTAAGCACGTTATTCCAATATTTCCTAGAATTGACGCAGGTTACACTTTTGCAAAACTACTCGGTTAAAAATAAGAGCATGAATGACAATAAAGGTATGACTTGAATTATATGTGTAGTAGTGTGATGTTGTTCCCCTAGATTATGCACCAAATTGCACACAAGGACAGTTCAAGTAGGCCAGGTCAAGAGGGGATGTTAATAAATTAATAATAATAATAATTCAATGTGGTTTCTTTATTTAATTACAGCTGCATAGCTAATGTTATTTTTTGGTGTATAAACATTTTTATGTATCTATATTGCAAATACACCTAATTGTAAAAGTTGTGTATATTTTGGTTTGGTCCATCGCGGGTTATCTGTATTTATGTACCCTCTTATTGTTCTCTTTTGCCTGACCTTCAACTAGCAAGGTATGTTGTCCTTGGCGCCGTAATTTGTCGATATAAAACTGTGGTAAAGTTACACAAAGTGCTGTTACGCAACTACAGGTTTTGTTACAATGTGGACAATATAAAGATGTATGTTAACAACTTTCACCGAGCTCGCTAATTAGGGTACCTATTGTAACTCGGGAGTATTTGGGGCAGTGTTTGAGTGAGTTTCTATGTGCTCACGCAGGTGCCCGAGAGCTGTGGCTGCACCAAGGGCTAAACTATTGTGTGTTGTCTCTTCGTGTACAGGTATGTCATTTATTTTGTCAGAATTATGTTGTATATCATTTTACTTGTATTGTATAGTGTGTTGTTAGGCACTGAATGTGTGCATGCAGCACCTGTTCTCTTTTGCCTGACCTTCAACTAGCAAGGTGCCCGAGAGCTGTGGCTGCACCAAGAGCTAACATATTGTGTGTTGTCTCTTTGTGTGCAGGTCGAATAAAAATTATCCAACCATCAGAATTCCAGTTGTGGCAGTGTCCTAATTACGTGACCTGCCGACTGGTCAGCTCAAGCCGACCGCCGGAGCTGTGCATGTGGATGAGGTGCACGACCTGCGCATGTGAATTTGTTGATGGCTTACTGTAAGTGAAAATATACTGTAAACAGTGAAAGTGAATGTAGCATATTCATTAGATACAGGTATTCGTGCTTATTTGTATGTTTTGGATGAATTTGTTTATTGCATTAATTGTTTTGGGTATTTGAATGCACTAAATTACATTGTATTTTAGTGCTCTGTTGATCCATGGAAGATTCTCAAATCCATAAGACGTGTTATGCTGTGGATTTTAGTGTGGGTAGAGGGAGGGGTGTCCTTCCATTTACACCAATTGTACAGTCAGCTCCTGGGAGTAGAGCGTTTGCTAGTCCTGAGTTTGCAAGCACTGGGAGGGGTAGGCTGTTTGTTCCACCTGACCAGGGTATCCCACCTCTGTCTTTTGATGTACCATCATCCACAGTACTCGGTGATAATGGGACGCCTCCGAGTCAGCTTAGTGACCTTATTAAGCAGATTGGTTCAGAGATAGGAGAATCTATCAGAACGAGTTTACTGCAGCCTGGGGTTTCAAGTCTTTCTCCTGCCCGTCCCCCTCACCAACCCCAGCAGTTTCCCCTGCCTGAGCAGTGTGGGTCAACCTTTATTGATGCGTCCAAGCTGAATCTGGTTGTGAAGTCAGATGTTAGTGCTCCACCTCTTTTTAGGGGTGATGGCTCAGATAAGTACTCTGTCCTGGAGTGGGAGGAGTTAATGGAAGTCTACCTAGAGAAGAGGGGTTACACTGGGTCTGGGAATGTTGGGGAGGTGATGTCTAGGCTCATGGGGAGGGCACGGGATGTGACCAAAGTCTGGAAGCGTAACAACCTTGTTGTCACAGATGTTAAGGCGGTGTTCAGTGTTTTCAAGCAACACTTTGGGGATACTGTCTGCTCAGGTATGCCATTAGCTGATTTCTATTCAATCAAACCATATGCTAATGAGGGTCCAATAGATTTCTGGATTAGGCTTAACAAAGCTGCAGAGGCAGCCGAACAGTACCTTGTGAGTGAGAGCAGGACCTTACCCAATCAGTGCTCAGAGTTGGCAGTCATGTTTGTACGCAACTGTCCTGATAAAGAGCTGGCCCAAGTGTTCAAGAGCAAACCCATTCGTGACTGGACAGCCAGTGAGGTACAGGATCGGTTGGATGAACTGTTAAGGGAACATAAAGCATGTAGAACACAGCTTTCACAGCAGGTTGCTGCTGTTTTTGACTGCCCTCAGGAGGGAGTGGGTCCTGTGAAAAGACCTAATGTGTCATCTTTTTCTCAATGTGGCCGTGAACCAGACCAGGCACCATCTGTATCTGAGGGTGGGACATTAAATAAAGTTTTGACTTTGTTAGAGAAGGCTCTGGTCAGCAATACTCAGCAATACTCAGTCTGTGAGTGGCGCAGTGGTCTAAGGCACTGCATCGCAGTGCTAGCTGTGCCACTAGAGATCCTGGTTTGAATCCAGGCTCTGTCGTAGCCGGCCGCGACCGGGAGACCCATGGGGCGGCGCACAATTGGACCAGCGTCGCCTAGGGTAGTGGAGGGAATGGCCGGCTCAGTTCGTAGAGCATGGTGTTTGCAACGTGTCAAAGTCACGTCAATTCAAATCTGGTATTAGGAACAAAAGAGGTCAACACGACTTCTAAGATATACTAGTTATTTTAATTAATGCAAAAACCTTCAATGGTAAATATGATGTTTCGTATATACGGGCTCTTTGAAATACCTCGCAGGGCACTTAAGAGAACTAAAACATTGTTTCAGATCCAATACTCAAATACTCTGACAGAGAAAGTTTCCCACTTCTCTGCTGGCCAATTAGAGTAAAGGACTGAGTGTGGTTTAAACTTTACTCAGCCAATCCGTTGGTTCAGGTGTTGGTCCCATCTCCTCGGCGCCATTTGTTGCACACTTCAGCCAGGCACAAGTTTATCATAACAACCTGTCATAGTGAGAAGAGCCAGCTCCCTTAGACATCATTCCTACGTCCAAGGAAGGTTCACAGATCACAAAGAACCAGTATAGTCTAGCATTTGGAGACACAATCCTTATCTCATTTTACCCCCTAAAACAGCTCTTCACATCAATCACAGCCTGCCAGGTGTCACAACCTACATTAGCCCAGTCAAGAATGCATTCTTTCTAAGTTAGTCATCCCATCAATTTAGGAGAATAATAAATCCCCAATAATCCCCCTTTTCACACCTAATAAGGTGTGATTCAAAAAATAAGAAAACACAGATTGTCATTCATTATAATACAATACAAACAAAAAATCACACTTTTATTAATAGGCCATAATGATACTAAAAAATGTAAACCCTCAGTTCATCTACACCCAACTTGCAAATTGTTACCAGTCATCAAAGAACTTCAAACCATATAACACAGGATTAATAGAACACAAAACATAAAACTATTAACACATAAAACACAAACAAAGAAGGACATTTTGACTCCCTTTTGACACCCTCTAGGGTGTGATTCCAAAAATGTGAAAGGGAAAATGTAAGATTCCCTCTGTTGACACCATTTATGGTGTCACTCCAAATAACAGTTTGAACAGAATATAAACAACCCTGAGTATAACAGGATATGGAAATTAAATCACATCAAAAAATTAATAAACAAAAAATAATAATTCTAACCCTCTATTTCTCCCCTACACCTAACATGTACTGAGTTGGCTACCAGCCACCCAGGAATCCTTTACCTTCACCTCAGGAGGAATAAACAATCACAGTGGTTAGTAAAAACACAAGGTAATAAATGAGCAAAAACTGAAATTAAATGCGTGTATATATTTTACTAGGCAAACCATGGATCATCCAACTTGGTCTCAGAGTCAGTGGCAGAGTCACCCGCAACTTCCTGGGCTGGCAACAACGGCATCACTCCTGACACCCGCACCACTCCTACCACTGACTTCCTGAGACAGGGAATGATACAAGCAGCACAACACATCAACAATAAAAACACAATTACTAGGGTCAGAAACCCAGTAACCACCATAGAAGAATACTTACCGAACCAGTCACTTAACCAGGAGAACAGCCCACCACTCCCCACTCCAGCCATGCTCTTCATTTCTGCTGACAACCTTCCAGGCCAACTAGGGCCTTTGTGATGCTCCCGTCCGGGCTAGTATTGTTAGGAATAAACGTACAGCATTGTTCCCCAAACATCTTACACACACCCCCTTGGTTAGCAAGCAACATGTCAAGTGCTAGTCTATTTTGCCTAGCCACCCTAGAGGTGGCCTCTAGTTGTTCCGACATTCCAGTCAGGGCAGTGCGTGTATAGTTAACAAATCGCTGTTGGTTATAATAGATGTAATTTATCCAAGATCGCTGTTTAGCAGCATCTATGGCAGGTCCTATGATTGGCAACAAATGCCACAACCCATCATTCCTGTTGAGTGCCTGGAACTGTAATGGTACTCCCACAGGCACCCCCAACAGGTTAGAGTGGATCTCCTCTCCTGCTGACCATGGGGCACTACGTTTCCCCCGCCTCATTCTCTCTCTGTCTGGGGCTAGCTGGGCGATGCCCAAAAGTTGGTCTGAGGAAACATGAATAATGGTCAGAGGTATAATCAAACTGGCTAATGCACACGTGCCCTGCCAGTCCCCCTTTAGAATCGGGGTTAGTTTTCTATTTGGTCCACAGATCCACCACACATCAGCCACCCCTTTTGTCTGGGTTTTACCCTCTACTGGCCAAGTGCTGTTCATAGTTACATTCACAGCACAGTCCCCTGGTGGTAGCCTACCATAGTTAACACCCTTACCTGTTCCAGTAATGCAACTGTAATTACCTCCATAAGCCTGAACTCCTTCAGGTGCCTTTTATGGGGGAACCTCAGGGAAAATCAAACTTAGGGCTTTGCACAGGGTGGTGTTTGGCAGTGAATGTTAGAACTCTTCCAATATGCACTGCCATCCTTCCCCTTCTCCTAAAGCGAATTTTGCTAGAGATGACATGCAGGAGCTTGCAGGGATTTGTAGTTTTGCATGATGTCTACTTTGATGCTAATTAGCATTTTCGAATCTGAGAGTAAATAGAGCCAAATATACTGATAAAAGTCAACTTGTCCGAGAGAGATTTACATGGTTACAAAAACGTCACGCCAGCCCTTATTTTAAGTGTTTCTAAAATCCCCAATGGGAAAAATGAATGGTGGAAAAACGATTGGAACCATTTCCCTGTTTGACCACTAGGTTTTATGGGTATTATGACTCATACTGTGGGACTCTATAGGGCTCCAGCCAAAAGAAGTGCACTATATTGGAACTAAGGTGCTATTTCGGACACAAGCATAGATATGATGCATTATTATGTGACCATAGAAATAGAATCACTAGAAAGGATAGAGCCTCTGACCTTGGCAATTTGACTGGTAAACTGAACTAAATACCTGATATGATGTTCTGGTGATTCTATTTCTCTGAATATGATGCATTATGATGTGACAATGAGAGTTGGGTTAATGGTGCTCTCAAGGCAACTGGGAACTCGAAAAAAATAACTAGGTCAAATCATGTCCGTGATCTTCAGGTCGGAAAGTCGGAGCTCTAGAAAGATGCCAGAGTTTCCGACTTGGAATTCCTTTTTACATTTTGTGGTGGTAATTTTACCCCCTTTTTCTCCCCAATTTTTCGTGATATCCAATTGGTAGTTACGATCTTGTTACAATATTGTCTCATCGCTGCAACTCCCCAGCAGGCTCGGGAGAGGTGAAGGTTGAGTCAGGCGTCCTCCAAAACATGACCCGCCAAGCCGCGCTGCTTCCGACTTGGAATTCCGAGTTGGATGACTGTTCAAAAATATTTTTCCCAGTCGGAGCTTGTTTTTTTTTCCTATTTCCCAGTTGTCTTGAACGCACTGAAGTCTGAAGTCAGAGATTTCCCAGTTGTTTTGAACACGGCAAAAGGCGACACAGTAGGTGACATCTAAACATGACTTTGTGCTGTCTTTCAGAGGTCAGAGGTCAATGGGAATGACCTCACCCTCATAGACCTGGATGACCCCATCAATGAAGCTGATGTTATGAAGGAAGTCAGGTAAGTGATTTACACTAATGACACATTTGTGACTGGTTACAGGATCACATAGGCCTACAGATACAGATTCAGTAGTAGGTCAAAGGTCACCGCCTATGGAGAGGTAGGCCCAGAGCCATGTATTTAGAGAGTTGGGACATTGAGATATAAACTCAGCAAAAAAAGAAACGTCCTCTCACTGTCAACTGCGTTTATTTTCAGCAAACTTAACGTGTAAATATTTGTATGAACATAACAATATTCAACAACTGAGACATAAACTGAACAAGTTCCACAGACGTGTGACCAACAGAACAAAGGGGGGGGTCAAAATCTAAAGTAACAGTATCTGGTGTGGCCACCAGCTGCATTAAGTACTGCAGTGCATCTCCTCCTCATGGACTGCACCAGATTTGCCAGTTCTTGCTGTGAGATGTTACCCCACTCTTCCACCAAGGCACCTGCAAGTTCCCAGACATTTCTGGGGGGAATGGCTAAATCCTAGCCCTCACCCTCCGATCCAACAGATCCAGGCTCTTCATGGCAGAACACTGACATTCCTGTCTTGCAGGAAATCACGCACAGAACGAGCAGTATGGCTGGTGGCATTGTCATGCTGGAGGGTCATGTCAGGATGAGCCTGCAGGAAGGGTACCACATGAGGGAGGAGGATGTCTTCCCTGTAACGCACAGCGTTGAGATTTCCTGCAATGACAACAAGCTCAGTCCGATGATGCTGTGACACACCGCCCAAGACCATGACGGACCATCCACCTCCAAATCGATCCCGCTCCAGAGTACAGGGTGTATCGCTCATTCCTTCGACGATAAACACGAATCCGACCATCACCCCTGGTGAGACAAAACCGCGACTCGTCAGTGAAGAGCACTTTTTTAGCCAGTCCTGTCTGGTCCAGCGACGGTGTGTTTGTGCCCATAGGCGACGTTGTTGCCGGTGATGTCTGGTGAGGACTTGCCTTACAACAGGCCTACAAGCCCTCAGTCCAGCCTCTCTCAGCCTATTACGGACAGTCTGAGCACTGATGGAGGGATTGTGCGTTCCTGGTGTAACTCGGGCAGTTGTTGTTTCCATCCTGTACCTGTCCCGCAGGTGTGATGTTCGGATGTTCCGATCCTGTGCAGGTGTTGTTACACGTGGTCTGCCACTGCGAGGACGATCAGCTGTCCGTCCTGTCTCCCTGTAGCTCTGTCTTATGCGTCTCACAGTACGGACATTGCAATTTATTGCCCTGGCCACATCTGCAGTCCTCATGCCTCCTTGCAGCATGCCTAAGGCACGTTCACGCAGATGAGCAGGGACCCTGGGCATTTTTTTTTTGGTGTTTTTCAGAGTCAGTAGAAAGGCCTCTTTAGGGTCCTACGTTTTCATAACTACCGTCTGTAAGCTGTTAGTGTCTTAATGACCGTTCCACAGGTGCATGTTCATTAATTGTTTATGGTTCAATGCATTGAACAACATTTTACATTTTAGTCATTTAGCAGACACTCTTATCCAGAGCGACTTACAGTTAGTGAGTGCATACATTTTCATACTGGCCCCCCGTGGGAAACAAACCCACAACCCTGGCGTTGCAAGCGCCATGCTCTACCAACTGAGCTACAGGGGACTAGCATGGGAAACAGTGTTTAAACCCTTTACAATGAAGATCTGTGAAGGTATTTGAATTTTTACGAATTATCTTTGAAAGATCCTGAAAAAGGGACGTTTTCTTTTTTTGCTGAGTTTATGTATACATTACATGACACAGTAGATATCCATATGACAGCTGGCTCCCCATGGGCAATGTTGACATTTTAAACAATGCTATGTAACTGAACATCTATAATTAGAATGTACTTATAATGAAAGGATAAATGAAAGGCTCCAAGGCGCTAACATGGAGTCCTTTTAAAAGTTGGCAGAATTCTCTAAATATTTGGCTCTGGATAGGCCGAGTCATCTCAAGAGTATTGGAGCCATATAATTTGAGTGATTCTATTCTAATTCTAGAATGATTCATTCTAATTCTATGATACTAATTCTATAATTGGAACACATCCTCACACTCACATTATAGCAGTGACCTAAGAGAGATTCCCTTTTCTCTATCTAGATCCCATAAAGATCACAGAGAGGCTGAGAGACTAACCAAGTTGGACGAGGCTGTTCTAGAGACAGATACCCCAACTCAGTCACAGGAGGTTGAAGGAGAGAGTGAGTTGGACGAAGCTGTTGCCATCCCATCTCAGTCACAGGAGGTTGAAGGAGAGAGTAAGTTGGACAAGGCTGTTGCCATCCCATCTCAGTCGCAGGAGGTTGAAGGAGGGAGTGAGTTGGACGAGGCTGTTGCCATCCCATCTGAGTCGCAGGAGGATGAAGGAGATAGTGAGTTGGACGAGGCTGTTGCCATCCCATCTCAGTCGCAGGAGGTTGAAGGTAGGAGTGAGTTGGACGAGGCTGTTGCCATCCCATCTCAGTCGCAGGAGGTTGAAGGAGAGAGGGATTTGGACGAGGCTGTTGCCATCCCATCTCAGTCACAGGAGGTTGAAGGAGAGAGTGAGTTGGACGAGGCTGTTGCCATCCCATCTCAGTCACAGGAGGTTGAAGGAGAGAGTGAGTTGGACGAGGCTGTTGCCATCCCATCTCAGTCACAGGAGGTATGATGTATTTTTCTATTACATGTATGACATTTCATTGAGATATTTTGTGTTTTAATGACGCAAAATTGAATTCCAGCCTAACACTGCTTTCTGTTGTCGCCATCAGGATGCAGTGTTGACATTCACTACCGTGACCCACAAGGATGAAACTTCCCAGACCAGCCTCACCCTCAGCAGGGGAAAGAGAAGCTACCCAGACCTACACACCTTTGTGCAGGACATGCAGGACGAGTAAGTTGCTCTTTGGCTTCCCCATGTATCCCCTAGATATGATCCCTATCTCAATTGCATACTCCTCGTGTCCTCTCTTCTCAAAACCCATTGGATGAGAAAGCCAGAGGTCCCGCCCTTCTGAACTTCTCATCCAATGGGTTTTGAGAAGGAGGCGAGGAGATTGAGAGTCTCCCATAGTCTCGGGCCAATACAAAGGACTCAACGGACCAAATAACCAATCAGGGATGTCTGGGTGTGGCCTAGTTCCATAGAGGTCCATCCATAACGTAGTCTAAGATAATAGAGGTAATGTCAATCCATAACGTAATCTAAGATAATAGAGGTAAAGTCCATCCATAATGTAATCTAAAATAATAGAGGTAATGTCCATCCATAACGTAATCTAAAATAATAGAGGTAATGTCCATCCATAACATAATCTAAAATAATAGAGGTAATGTCCATCCATAACGTAGTCTAAGATAATAGAGGTAATGTCATGTAGTTCATTGTGTACTTGCATTTATTTACTTTTCAGCCTTTGGAATCTGCTGAGTGAGAATATGCGTGCCGGGGTGAGTTATAGTCACCTCTAAAGTAGTTAATGTTGGTAAAATGGACCAAACATTCATTTGTGGAAATCCTGCAGGACCTTTAATCCTGAACCACTGCTTTAATTGACTAGCTTGAGTAAATGGTTCTACGTTTTATATCAGTGCAGCCCCTTTAACAAACTAACTCTGGATGGTCTTTTAACATTGCAGATGAGCAGACATGAGTTTAGTGCCAAGTGCATGGATATTGTAGCATGGGTGATGGAGTCTACATCCACTGTGGTTGTTCCCGCCCTTGACCTCACCATGCAGATAGAGCTCTCTGATTCGCCAAGCTCTTCTGGATCAGGAAGTAATGAGGCAGGAGAGGTGACCTCTCTTGGCCGCAGCGTCAGATTCAGCTGTAGTGGAGGAGCCAGCAGGTGCACCAGCGCCAGAACCGCCTACAGCACACGCACTCCCACGCCTTTCCCCTCCTCTCACAGGTAACTAGCCCTATCCCCTCCTCTCACAGGTACCTAGCCCTATCCCCTCCTCTCACAGGTACCTAGCCCTATCCACGCCCCTCACAGGTACCTAGCCCTATCCCCTCCTCTCACAGGTACCTAGCCCTATCACCTCCTCTCACAGGTACCTAGCCCTATCCCCTCCTCTCACAGGTACCTAGCCCTATCCCCGCCTCTCACAGGTACCTAGCCCTATCCATGCCTCTAACAGGTACCTAGCCCTATCACCTCCTCTCACAGGTACCTAGCCCTATCCCCTCCTCTCACAGGTACCTAGCCCTATCCCCTCCTCTCACAGATACCTAGCCCTATCCCCTCCTCTCACAGGTACCTAGCCCTATCCCCTCCTCTCACAGATACCTAGCCCTATCCTCTCCTCTCACAGGTACCTAGCCCTATCCCCTCCTCTCACAGGTACCTAGCCCTATCCCCTCCTCTCACAGGTACCTAGCCCTATCCCCTCCTCTCACAGGTACCTAGCCCTATCCCCTCCTCTCACAGGTACCTAGCCCTATCCCCTCCTCTCACAGGTACCTAGCCCTATCCCCTCCTCTCACAGGTACCTAGCCCTATCCCCTCCTCTCACAGGTACCTAGCCCTATCCATGCCTCTAACAGGTACCTAGCCCTATCCCCTCCTCTCACAGGTACCTAGCCCTATCCCCTCCTCTCACAGGTATCTAGCCCTATCACCTCCTCTCACAGGTACCTAGCCCTATCCCCTCCTCTCACAGGTACCTAGCCCTATCCCCTCCTCTCACAGGTACCTAGCCCTATCCTCTCCTCTCACAGGTACCTAGCCCTATCCCCTCCTCTCACAGGTACCTAGCCCTATCCCCTCCTCTCACAGGTACCTAGCCCTATCCCCTCCTCTCACAGGTACCTAGCCCTATCCCCTCCTCTCACAGGTACCTAGCCCTATCCCCTCCTCTCACAGGTATCTAGCCCTATCCCCTCCTCTCACAGGTATCTAGCCCTATCCCCTCCTCTCACAGGTACCTAGCCCTATCCCCTCCTCTCACAGGTACCTAGCCCTATCCCCTCCTCTCACAGATACCTAGCCCTATCCCCTCCTCTCACAGGTACCTAGCCCTATCCCCTCCTCTCACAGATACCTAGCCCTATCCCCTCCTCTCACAGGTACCTAGCCCTATCCCCTCCTCTCACAGGTATCTAGCCCTATCCCCTCCTCTCACAGGTATCTAGCCCTATCCCCTCCTCTCACAGGTACCTAGCCCTATCCCCTCCTCTCACAGGTACCTAGCCCTATCCCCTCCTCTCACAGGTACCTAGCCCTATCCCCTCCTCTCACAGGTATCTAGCTATATCCCCTGCTCTTTTTGCAGTATTTCCTGTTATAGGTACAAATATCCATTCCAGATCCACTTAGTGAGAAATACTACTTAGATACTACACAACCACTCTAAAACGTTTACTGTGTTTGGTCTGAGTGTGGTTTGAGAGTTCACAATGCTTCCTTTGAATAACAATAACAAGGTTGAGTTTGTGTCCCAAATTCTTGGATCATATTTTTTATTTTGTTACATTATACTATTCATTTCTGTTGTGCATTCTGCAGGTCCATGACCTCTTTGCTGAGTGAGAACGAAGAGCGATATGTCTCCTCACCTGAGGGTGGCGATAGAGAGATGAGACACAGACCACACTCAGCACCACTGAGATCTGTGTTTGGCATCTCTGAGGACTCTGTCTTCGACATGGTCCAGAGCGGCCAGTCGCAGGGTGACATCGTACCGCCGCCCAAACGGAGTAGACAGGAGAAATACAGACCTAGCAAAATGTCAACGGACGGCAAGTTTATGATGGGTATTGTCGAGTTGGTTATAAACCTTCTCAACTCCAGATTGGCTGAGCTAATGCGAAGTGTCAGTCAGGGAACTCTAGTTCTGCTGACTGGAAGTATCTCAGCAAGTCAACAGTTTGCCCAAGAGATGCTAAGCATGGCGACTTCTAAGATGTATTCCCATGCCATAGAGCATATTGCGCTCGGCCACAAGTCTCCCCTTGAGATAGAGACGGAGCTTGAGGCCATCTTGGGTCCTCTGGCTGGACAGGTCATAGTCATCATCATAGATAGCATCATCAAGGCTAAAGCCAACGGAGGAAATGAGGGGAGAGCGACCAGCCCCTTGACCTATTTTCTAACTGCCATTTCGGCAGAAATACAAAGCCTAGTGGTTCACAGATCGGCTAGCAGACCATCCACCAGACTGTCCAACAACAACCACTGCTGAACATTTCCAAGTCAAAGGTCTTAAGATCAGTTCTGCTCAAAATGGCAGAGCTCTTTGGCCAAGGTCCAAGTGAAACCTGTCTAGTTCCACTAGTCCAGAGTCAGTCCAACAACTCCATTTGCGACTGGACTGTGAATGCAGGCACCATTCATCCAAGTACATTTCTGTCCGACAACAGAGTGACAGAAGTGTCATCCGATGTTGTGGATCTTGTACTTGAGGTTTTTTGGATAACAGGATTTTTGGATAACAGGAACCCGTCAAGGCCACAGAGTGCCTGCTCCCACAACTCAGCTAGTGTAGCAATAGATATGAGAGCTTTTGCTGGGGACTTGGTCAGACAGGTGTCTGTCAAACTCATCCCATTTGTCTCTGAGAGTCAACTCTCCACCATGTCCATGACAGATCTGTCATCATCTTTTTCTGACTCCACCTTGAAGCAGTTGTGTTCTCGCTCTGTTGTTGCTCTGGCAACTGCCTGTCAAGCAATCAAAACGGAGCTCGAGAACCAGAGACCTACCAACCTGGCAGCCAGAGACCTACTATCGTCTCTGGTAGAGACCATTGAGGACATGGATATCTCTGACATCCTCCAGGGCCCGTCGGCCATTTTGGAGGAGGCTGCTGTGATAAAGCACCCAGAGATGTCCACCTCGACAATATACAGATCTCTGCTTCTCGAATCATCTCTCGCCTCCTCTAAGATGGTCACTGAGAGCATTATCTTCAACAACCCATGTCCATCAGAGGAGAATGTGAGTATTCAGAAGGAGCTCCCTGCTGATAAAGTTGACATCCTCCATGGTCAACCAGTGGAGGAGTATATTGTCAAAGCTGAGCAATGCATCACTCAGGTCATTCAGGATGCAGCTGTGACATATACTGCTGCGCTGGATAAAACCGACACTTGTGGGAAACTGTCGGAAATCCTATCTGTCCATGTTTCCTCAGAGAATATTGAGGAGGCATCCTCTGATCTCTTTGGTGGAATTATTTCCGACCTGCATGAGGTATCTGAGGTCAATAAGGCCTCCTTGCGTACGAAATCAGGTCGCAAAATGTTCTGGGTGGAAGTGAGTTCAGGTTCCCAGAAGATTTATACCAAAACCCTGGACAAACTAAGGAAGCTGTTCACCTCCCACCATCTCACTGAGGGAAAAAATACTCCTGTGCAAATCGAGCTTTCTGCAACTGGACTACTTGTAACTGAGGCCACTGTGGAGGAATCTCCTGTAACTGAGGCCACTTTGGCAGTGTCTCCTGTACAGAAGACAGACAGTAAGACCCCTTCTAAGGCCTCAGCCTACCAGCTCACCCTCGACACCTGCACTAAAGGGGTAATCAAACAGGTGATCTCGGTGCTGAGGGTGGACACTTCAAAGGAAGACTGCTCCGCTTCCGTTGGGGAGAGCACGTCAAATTCATCCTTCGACTTCAACCAGAAGTTGGACTCGATAATTTCGAAATTGGAGGACCTCACCATTTCGAGTGATGTGACGTCAGCCGAGATTGCCACACTCACGCGATCTCTTAGTGCAGCCAGCAGAACCTCTAACATTTCCATCCAGAGCTTTCACAGTGCTGAGTTCCGAGCTAAGGCCAAACACATTGTGAGTGAGACCATTCTCAGAGCTGCTAGCAAAGCCAGCCATTCTTTGCTACAGAGCATGCCTAGCACCACCTTCTCACACCATGCGGTTTCTACAGCCGAAGATATAGTAAATATTATCATGCAAGACCTTGAAAGTGTATCCCAGTACACTGTGGACGACGCAGACTCCTTCCCACTAGGAGAGAAAAAGCTGGAGTTCCAGCTCAAACCCAGAGTTGTCTTTGACAACTTATTGGATGCTGCTCAAACCATGTACCACAGAGTAAAGGATAGACTGAACATCTTTTTCTCTTTTCCACCAGTGTCAGTCACCACAGCCAAATATGTGCTGGACTCCACCCCTGTGGAGACACTCAGACGTTCTAAGTCCGCTGACACTGCTCTTGTTGAGGACAGGAGCCGCCCTCCGTCTGTGAGAAGTGAGAAGCCTTTGTCAAAAGTCTGTTTGGCTAAAAGGTCTAAAGCCCTTGTGTCTTCGAGTGGCTCTTCAACAGACCACCATATAATTGACACATGCAGTGAGGATGTCACTCTGCCCACCAGGAGTATGTCAGTTGTGAGCAACAACAGTTTGAAGAGAGCCTCTCCTCTCCACGGCAGTGGATTGAGTGAAAGTTGCAAATCTCTTGTGGCTCTAAAAGACGTAACAGTGGCAGTCAGCCAAGAAGGCTTTAGCAAAACTGCAAAGAAGACGCTCAGCTTGATCCTAAATGTGATCAAGTGTAGAGTGGCCAACTCTGAGAGTTCATCTGTTGGGCAGATTGCAAGTGAGGAGTGTCTGATAGCCACTAACATCTTAGACTCTGTACTGGAGAGCCTTGACCAGTTGCCTGACATGAGCGCTGCCGATGAAATCACAAGGACAGAATCCCATACCTCTATCGCAATGGACGAGACAGGTTCACGGTCAACGCTTGTGAGCCAACAAGAAATAAACATATCTGACACCAATATCATAGTGAAAACTATAATGGACACATTGAAGACGGACGACCCAGAGATGACTTCAGCAGAAGAACATCTGGATAGGCTCCTGTCAGTTGAAGCCCTTCAAGGTGCATCTGGCAACCTGATCGCAAAGGTCCATGGTCTCATTCAGGAGATAACCATAAACCGCCAGCTTCAATCCATGGTTGGCCACAGAAGCCTCTCTCAACCAGCGCTGCCTAAACCAGCCCTGAGGAAGCTGTCAAAGGACGATGCCTCAGAGCTCATTCACAACTTTGCCCAGACTTCTGTTAGGAGACTCCTGGGGCAGTGTATGGGAAGGCCTATGCCACCATCGGCTGAAATGGTTTTGGATCAGGTCATCAAGTTGATGACAGACGTGGTGATGGACAGCCTGACTTATGTGTCCAAGTCTACAATGGAGGATGGTAAGTGAAAGTACCTATTTTCATCTGCATAGGACTTAATTGTAACATGATGCTCAATACATTGCGTTTTATGATGTGAAATTCACTGGTTGTGTCCAAAATGGCACCTTCTTCCATATTTAGTGCACTACTTTTGACCAGACCCTATGGGCCCTGGTCAAAAGTAGTGCACTATAAAGTGAAGAGAATGCCATTTGGGATGCAGTGACTGACTTCAATGGCTGCGTCCTCTTCTCCCAGTTATTGTACACAGGTCGGTCACACTAGCGTGCTCTTCTCACTCAGACACCAGCAATGCCACAAGTGACATCACTCATGGTGTTGTAGCTGACCTTAATGCTACTGAGGAATTCCCTGCCAGGAGCCTTAGCCCGGCTGATGTAAAGGCTGACGGCATGGCCCGCCTTCCCTCTGCCAGAGGGGAAGAGACTAAGAAGAACAGGAAGTGGCGTTTCCTACCGAAAATGCATAAGTTTCCAAAGATCATGATTAAGGTAGGGTGCTCTGTGTTTTGAGATTACCTCTGTAAGGCAGGGCTGAAATTTACCCTACAGATTCACTACACCCCTATTGTCTCTCAGCATTAGAACAATACTGTTGTCATTGTCTTTAGGAGGTTGAGTGAGGACGCTGTAATGCAATCCTAATACACATGGGAGAGAGTCAATGGCTATGTCCCAAATGGCACCCTATTCCCTGCAATTGTCTGTTTTCTGACCTCTAATTTTCCAGCTTAGCAAGGTACCTTAACTGCTTCATAAGAGCACAGCACAGCCTTAATTGATCTGAATGGAAGGGTGTTTGGTATGTCTAAGGCAGCACGCACTAGCATGTATGGACGTCCAGGTGCTGTATACGTAGACATATCTGGGGACATGGTCAATGCTAAATTGGACAGGAGCAGAGCCAGGTTAGTGGCCATCACTGTCTTTCATCCATTTAAAATGTATACTAATGTGTTACTGTTGAATATGTATACCTCTGAATTCACATCACCGTAGTCATTTTTATTTTATCTTGTTATACCTTTTAACGTCTGAAGTGAACCAGAAATTAAATTACTTAGAAAATATAGCACTATATCAAAATATTCTCATCAGAGAATAGCAATAAGCCTCGATAGACCTTCATGATGTATTTACATATGCAATAAAGTTGCTAGGTAACATGTTTAATGTTTGACCTATTATTTATTATTTCCTTTGTCAGAGAGGTGCCCTGTAGTCCACCTCCTCCTGTGAGTATGGCTGACCATATGGCGATCACAGAAGCACTGGCGGTCCTGAAAGGAGCCAAACGGACTTTACTCATCATTGGCAAAGTTAGGCATTGCTTTTTTAATAGCCAGATCATCTGGGGGAAACAGAACTAAAATCTTGCATAATTGCGTCAGATACTTGGATAAGGTCTGGGGAGATGTTAAGAGAAAGATACTAATGCCACTTGCGAACTCTCCACCCCCCTAAACGGAAACTCTCTGCAAGTTTCAGGCAAGTTTATGGGCCAAATGTCCCCTCCCCTTCTGAAATTGAAAAGATGCGAGCACCTGCGAAATCGTGATTTGTCCAAATGATTAGTGGTGAAAAATCAGCGTACCGGAACAAAGTTGTCACATCCCAGTCTGTTGACAGACGCTACTTCCAGTTATGTTACGTGCGTCTGTCCAGGAGAGATCAATAGCCAGGTGAGACGCACTGTAACACATATAGCACTGTACCACGGTTCAGTTGAAAACTGGGCCACGTTCAGTCGACAAATGTTGTTGACATGATTTCTCATTCTACCTGTCCGAGAGGCACGTTCGTTCTACATGCTATATTTCTATCTGAACGTTGCACAACGTTTTGCTCAGCTGAATGCATCCCAGTTGTGAAGGCCAGTCTGTTGAAATCCGTGTGGCAGTGCCCTCTGTCTGTGTCCCTCTGCAGGTGCAGCCCATGGAAGAGCAGAGGGGGCTCTGAAGGAGCTGGTGGAGGGGTGTGACCTGCCCTTCCTGCCCACCCCCATGGGTAAAGGGGTGCTGCCTGACGATCACCCCAACTGTGTTGCTGCTGCCCGCTCCAGGTCAGCCTCTCCTTCTCTCAGCTGGCATCATATTCATGTACAGACCATTGACTGTATAAGTAGGACCAAGAATTTCCCTGACCATTTGAACGGACCACGAAACTCCTGAAATCCCTATCTATAACTAGTCTCTCCTGGCCAGGTCATGTCAATGTAAACTGGTGTCAATCAAACAACTACACTACTCCTATAACTAGCCTCTTTTCATTACATTTTGTTTTGTCCCTGCTCTCCTCCTCCTCTCTTCCTATCCTCCTCCTCCTCTCTTCCTATCCTCCTCCTCCTCTCTTCCTCCTCCTCCTCCTCTTCCTATCCTCCTGGTTCTATGGTCTTGGTGGGGACTGCAGAGCTCTGCTCCAGTCTGATGTTGTGGTCCTACTTGGTGCCAGACTCAACTGGATCCTGCACTTTGGCCTTCCCCCCAGGTTTGACACCCAAGTAAAGGTCATCCAGCTAGGTCAAAGGTCACCAGTAGGGTTTCTTTTTTTTCCTTCTTTTTTTCGGATTCCAGATTTTCTGCTTATTCCGTTCTGATTTCTGGAATCTTCCAACAGGGATTTCTGGGAATTTTGGGAAAGTAACTGTAATTTTGCAAACCTAGTCACAGGTCATTTCATAGTGAACTACATTTCATTGTAACCAGGTATAAAGGTATTTGACTCAGTCTATTGGATTTAGTCTATCAATTATATAGCTTCTCTATAAGTCTTTGTGGTCTCTCCAAATAATGTCATGGCTGTCTTAGTGCTGTACAGTACATCTATATTTAAGCAATAAGGCCCGAGGGGGTGTGGTATATGGCCAATATACCACGTCTAGGGGCTGTTCTTAAGCACGATGCAACGCGGAGTGCCTCGATACAGCCCTTAGCCGTGGTATATTGGCCCTATACCACAAACCCCAGAGGTGCCTTATTGCTATTATAAACTGGTTACCAACGTAATTCGAACAGTCAAAATACATTTCAAATCAAATCAAATCAAATTTTATTGGCCACATGCGCCGAAATACAACAGGTGCAGACATTACAGTGAAATGCTTACTTACAGCCCTTAACCAACAGTGCATTTATTTTTAACAAAAAAGTAAAAATAAAACAACAACAAAAAAAGTGTTGAGAAAAAAAGAGCAGAAGTAAAATAAAAGAAGAGTAGGGAGGCTATATATACAGGGGGGTACCGGTGCAGAGTCAATGTGCGGGGGCACCGGCTAGTTGAGGTAGTTGAAGTAATATGTACATGTGGGTAGAGTTAAAGTGACTATGCATAAATAATTAACAGAGTAGCAGCAGCGTAAAAGGATGGGGTGGGGGGGCAGTGCAAATAGTCCGGGTAGCCATGATTAGCTGTTCAGGAGTCTTAAGGCTTGGGGGTAGAAGCTGTTGAGAAGTCTTTTGGACCTAGACTTGGCACTCCGGTACCGCTTGCCGTGCGGTAGCAGAGAGAACAGTCTATGACTAGGGTGGCTGGAGTTGGACCAGCGTCGCCTAGGGTAGTGGAGGGAATGGCCGGCTCAGTTCGTAGAGCATGGTGTTTGCAACGCCAGGGTTGTGGGTTCGATTCCCACGGGGGGTATGAAAAAAAAAAAGTTACGTATGCACTAACTGTAAGTCGCTCTGGATAAGAGCGTCTGCTAAATGACTTAAACATGTTAAATGTAGAGGGCCCCGTAAACAGTTCCACAAACGTCAGCATGAGTGCTCTGACTGTGGAAGCACTAATCACTGGACCAAAGCTCACTGTCAGATGCACCAGCTGTGCGTCAAGTGCTTTTCTCCGGGCCACATGAGCTTTGACTGTAGTGAGGCTGGGCAGCGACAGAACCCTGGATGTGGACAGACTGGCAGGTCTCAGGAAAACTAGAAAGCCTCCGTTCTGAGGAGGGCAATGTGGGGCATTCTTATTTTTCCTCCACTGATGATGATATCCAATCTGTTTATTCTTACTTTTGTGAGTCAGTACCCAAGAACAACACAGTCATTTTTCAGAACACAATGAGAATTACTCAGAATGACAGTTTGTTTTACACCACTGTGCTAGTACAGGATAAAGTTGAGCTGAAGGGGATGTTAGATAGTGGGTCCATGGCTACTACTCTGCGCGCAGATATTGTACCTCGGTTGAGGGAGGCAGGAGTGGTAGAGGGGAACTTTCTAGCTCCTTCAGACATCATCCTGGTGGGTTGTGGTGGGAACAAACTAGCCCAGTGGGCATGTGTGACTTAAAAATGCAACTTTATGGCTTCTGTTATGTAGTCCCAGTGCTTATTGTTGATGGGCAGGTTGATGAACTCATTGTGGGAACTAATGTGTTGAAGTCTCTGATTAGACAGTGAGTTTCTATGTGCTCACGCAGGTGCCCGAGAGCTGTGGCTGCACCAAGGGCTAAGCTATTGTGTGTTGTCTCTTCGTGTACAGGTATGTCATTTATTTTGTCAGAATTATGTTGTATATCATTTTACTTGTATTGTATAGTGTGTTGTTAGGCACTGAATGTGTGCATGCAGCACCTGTTCTCTTTTGCCTGACCTTCAACTAGCAAGGTGCCCGAGAGCTGTGGCTGCACCAAGAGCTAACATATTGTGTGTTGTCTCTTCGTGTGCAGGTCGAATAAAAATTATCCAACCATCAGAATTCCAGTTGTAGCAGTGTCCTAATTACGTGACCTGCTGACTGGTCAGCTCAAGCCGACCGCCGGAGCTGTGCATGTGGATGAGGTGCACGACCTGCGCATGTGAATTTGTTGATGGCTTACTGTAAGTGAATATATACTGTAAACAGTGAAAGTGAATGTAGCATATTCATTAGATACAGGTATTCGTGCTTATTTGTATGTTTTGGATGAATTTGTTTATTGCATTTATTTTTTTTGGTATTTGAATGCACTAAATTACATTGTATTTTAGTGCTCTGTTGAGCCATGGAAGATTCTCAAATCCATAAGACGTGTTATGCTGGGGATTTTAGTGTGGGTAGAGGGAGGGGTGTCCTTCCATTTACACCAATTGTACAGTCAGCTTCTGGGAGTAGAGCGTTTGCTAGTCCTGAGTTTGCAAGCACTGGGAGGGGTAGGCTGTTTGTTCCACCTGACCAGGGTATCCCACCTCTGTCTTTTGATGTACCATCATCCACAGTACTCAGTGATAATGGGATGCCTCCGAGTCAGCTTAGTGACCTTATTAAGCAGATTGGTTCAGAGATAGGAGAATCTATCAGAGCGAGTTTACTGCAGCCTGGGGTTTCAAGTCTTTCTCCTGCCCGTCCCCCTCACCAACCCCAGCAGTTTCCCCTGCCTGAGCAGTGTGGGTAAACCTTTATTGATGCGTCCAAGCTGAATCTGGTTGTGAAGTCAGATGTTAGTGCTCCACCTCTTTTTAGGGGTGATGGCTCAGATAAGTACTCTGTCCTGGAGTGGGAGGAGTTAATGGAAGTCTACCTAGAGAAGAGGGGTTACACTGGGTCTGGGAATGAGATGAGGATTCCTAGTCAATGAACTTGTCATAAATCAACATAGGATATGCCCCCCCCCCACAAGACTCAAATATATACAGTGGGGAAAAAAAGTATTTAGTCAGCCACCAATTGTGCAAGTTCTCCCACTTAAAAAGATGAGAGAGGCCTGTAATTTTCATCATAGGTACAAGTCAACTATGACAGACAAAATTAGGAAAAAAAATCCAGAAAATCACATTGTAGGATTTTTTATGAATTTATTGGCATATGATGGTGGAAAATAAGTATTTGGTCAATAACAAAAGTTTCTCAATACTTTGTTATATACCCTTTGTTGGCAATGATACAGGTCAAACGTTTTCTGTAAGTCTTCACAAGGTTTTCACACACTGTTGCTGGTATTTTGGCCCATTCCTCCATGCAGATCTCCTCTAGAGCAGTGATGTTTTGGGGCTGTCGCTGGGCAACACAGACTTTCAACTCCCTCCAAAGATTTTCTATGGGGTTGAGATCTGGAGACTGGCTAGGCCACTCCAGGACCTTGAAATGCTTCTTACGAAGCCACTCCTTCGTTGCCCGGGCGGTGTGTTTGGGATCATTGTCATGCTGAAAGACCCAGCCACGTTTCATCTTCAATGCCCTTGCTGATGGAAGGAGGGTTTCACTCAAAATCTCACGATACATGGCCCCATTCATTCTTTCCTTTACATGGATCAGTCGTCCTGGTCCCTTTGCAGAAAAACAGCCCCAAAGCATGATGTTTCCAACCCCATGCTTCACAGTAGGTATGGTGTTCTTTGGATGCAACTCAGCATTCTTTGTCCTCCAAACATGACGAGTTGTTTTTACCAAAAAGTGATATTTTGGTTTCATCTGACCATATGACATTCTCCCAATCCTCTTCTGGATCATCCAAATGCACTTCAGACGGGCCTGGACATGTACTGGCTTAAGCAGGGGGACACGTCTCGCACTGCAGGATTTGAGTCCCTGGCGGCGTAGTGTGTTACTGATGGTTGGCTTTGTTACTTTGGTCCCAGCTCTCTGCAGGTCATTCACTAGGTCCCCCCGTGTGGTTCTGGGATTTTTGCTCACCATTCTTGTGATCATTTTGACCCCACGGGGTGAGATCTTGCGTGGAGCCCCAGATCGAGGGAGATTATCAATGGTCTTGTATGTCTTCCATTTCCTAATAATTGCTCCCACAGTTGATTTCTTCAAACCAAGCTGCTTACCTATTGCAGATTCAGTCTTCCCAGCCTGGTGCAGGTCTACAATTTTGTTTTTGGTGTCCTTTGACAGCTCTTTGGTCTTGGCCATTGTGAAGTTTGGAGTGTGACTGTTTGAGGTTGTGGACAGGTGTCTTTTATACTGATAACAAGTTCAAACAGGTGCCATTAATACAGGTAACGAGTGGAGGACAGAGGAGCCTCTTAAAGAAGAAGTTACAGGTCTGTGAGAGCCAGAAATCTTGCTTGTTTGTAGGTGACCAAATACTTATTTTCCACCACAATTTGCAAATAAATTCATTAAAAATCCTACAATGGGATTTTCTGGATTTTTTTTTCTCAATTTGTCTGTCATAGTTCACGTGTACCTATGATGAAAATTACAGGCCTCTCTCATCTTTTTAAGTGGGAGAACTTGCACAATTGGTGGCTGACTAAATACTTTTTTTCCCCACTGTATATATAATGGAAATGTAAGCAAGGGTTGAGCTTCTTCAGACAGGGGCATTCCTGTGCCGTTTCAGAAAGTTCATGGAAAAAACGAATCACTGATGCATTTTGTTCATGTCTTATGATTGACTTGGGCAAATGAATGCGTTTTCTAACAAGTTGAATAGATTTAGTTGATTTCTTACTAAGTTCAATAAATGTTTGAATATTGTTGAATTTCGGTTTAATGTCTGGATTCCGTGATTCGGTCCGCAACGCCTATTTTATAGGGCCCTAGTCAATGAACTTGTCATAAATCAACATAGGATATGCCCTCTTCCCCCCCCCCCCCCCCCAACAAGACTCAAATATATATATATATATATATATATATATATATATATATATATATTGGAAATGTAAGCAAGGGTTGAGCTTCTTCAGTTTGTGTCACAAAGTGGATATGTTTCTGTGTGCCTTTCAGAGTGAGTGACACATTGACTTTATATAGTGTACCAAGAGTTATTCCCTCGCTTACGGCCATACCAGCCTGAATACGCCCGATCCTCCCTCCTCCATAGACACTAAAGTACTCCCCTTTATAAACATACTTTCAAATTTCTCTAGTTTTGCATTATACATTAATTCCACCTGCTTTCTTAAACCTGCTTTAAAGATTACCCAGATATTCACCTTTTTCCCTTCAAAATGTTTCATATTCCTTCTACAGTAAATTGCATACCTCACAAAACTCAAAACAATATTCAACAGGTACACATTCACACCCAAACATTTCCCCATTACTCCAAATAATATTAACCTATCCCATGCAAAACTTTCTAAAAACTCTTTTCTCCAGTGCCTCCACAACAAAAGTTTTACTTCCTTGAAAAAACCTGTCAGACTTGGACATTCAACAAATAAATGCAACAAAGACTCTGGCTTCATCATACACACATCACATTCCCGCTGTACATCGCGGTTTATCTGATGTAAAATAATATTTGTGTATATACGATTATGCCGTACCATAAAATCCATGTTCTCACAATTTCGTTTATTCCCAAACAAAACCAAATTCTCCCACATCAAAGAAACATCCAAATCAATAAACATTTTTCTCCACATCCTCTCAGCCGCAGGCCTCACACACACAGACTTCAACATACACTTGTACAATCTTTTCTGTGTTACTTTTGATAATACTTGTTTCCCCGATCCTTTACCCACATAGAGACTTGGCAGCACATACAAGTCCTCATATTCCCCCTCCCCATTTATCACTTTTATCCACTCACCCGGAATGCATAATTTAATTCTTTCGTATATCTGTAATACTAATTTTCTCTCCACTGTATCATCAAACTCCCACACAGTATCCAGAATTGCCTGCCCCCTTAAAAACCCCGGTATAACCTCGTAAAGAAAATCTTTTACCAATATTAACCCAGCCTTCATGAACATTTTGTTGTACAGCACCTTCCCACCACTCTCTATTTTCGGATTCAAAAACACAGGCTGATTAAATATGTTGTCCTTATTTGTACATGTGTACTCAATCTTAGGAAGAAATTCCCCCCATGCCAAGAACACCTCTTTATAGAACTCAGGCAAACCCTCCAACATATCCTTCTTCCATGACATCAATAATCCACTTTCTTCACAACCACCACTTCTGTACAAAAAATGTTTAAAAAACCTTTTCCATCCATAATCTACCTCCCCATATAAGTATTTTTGCACAGTTTTTATTCTCATTGCTTTTCTCTTCACATCCAAATCCACCAATTTCAACCCCCCATCCTTTAAATCCGAGATAAGAGTTGCCCTTGCAATCCTAGTCCCCTTCCCCTCCCATAGGAAATCTGTAACCAAACCATTGAATTCTTTTAACACCCATTGTGGCATATCCAACGAACCTAGAACATAGATACATTTGGATGCCACCAAAGAATTAATCACCACCACCTTCCCCCTCAAGAACAGTTTTCTTGCCTTCCAATAGGATAGAGTATGTTTTATTTTATTCAAAACCCCAGTCCATGTCTCATCTCTCGTCCCTTCTTTATCCACCCCCAAAACCACCCCTAAAGTCTTTATATAACCTTCAGCCTTTTTGAAAGGGAATCCACAGTCCACTTTTTCATCTATCCCCACATACATTATTTCAGATTTTTCAACATTAAGTTTTGCCCCTGATGCCTTGCCATATACCTCAAAACACTCCATTACATTCTTCACACTTTCAACATCTATCACAGTACATGTAGTATCATCCGCATATTGCTGTATAACACTCTCCCCCCCATCCGGTATCCGTATACCTCAAATTAATTTGTTTGCTTTAATCATTGCTGCAAGCGGCTCCACCGATAAACTATAAAGAGCAGCTGATAACGGACATCCCTGCCTAACAGATCTCTCCAGAGGAAAAGAATCTGTTAAAATCCCATTACATTTTACTCTGCTCCTTGCATATCCATTCAGTAATCTAATCCAACCTATCATTCTTTCACCAAACCCAAATTTCCCAAGTGTACGTAGTAAAAAGGAATGATCAACTCTATCAAAAGCCTTATTTAGATCCAAACTCATCACAAACCCCCCTTCCTCCCCCATATGCTTTATCACATCCCTTATTGTTCCCACTGTGTCAGAAATATCCCTCCCTGGTACACTATATCCTTGTGTCTCTGCTATTACTCCTCCCATAACTTTTTTAACTCTATTAGCTAAGACCTTGGCTAAGATCTTATAATCACAATTTAAAAGTGTCAACGGTCGATAATTATCCAAATTTACACGACTCCCTTTATTTTTATACAGTATGGTTAAAACTCCTGTGGCCAGCGAATCTGGCACCACTTGAGTCTTTTCAATATATTCATACAGTTTTCTTAAAATTGGAGCCAACAAATCTGCAAAAGATTTATAAAATTCCGCAGTTAGGCCATCAGACCCCGGACTCCTATTGCAATTAGCATCTAATATGGCCTCCTTAATGTCAGTTAGACTCATATCTTCATCACACATGTTTTTTTCCCCTTCTGTTAACTTAGTATCCACGTGTTCAAGCACCTTATCCATACAGGAATCATTAACCTCTTCTTTTTTAAATAAACATTCATAATATCTCTCGACCGTATCCAGAATCCCCACCAAATCATTAACCTTTTCCCCTTTATCATTAATTAACTCCGTAATATAAATCTTCTCTTGTCTTCTTTTTTCTAAATTCAAGAAAAATGAAGTACACCTTTCCCCCTCTATCGCATATTGCACTCTACTCCTTACAATCGCCGCATTACATTTCTTCTTCTCATATTCATCAAGTGCATCCTTAGCCAGTAAATAATCCTCCACCCCATGACCTTCATCCTTTTCTATACACTCAAGTTCATGTTTAACCTTCTTACGTAGTTCCCTCTCCTTCTTTTTCAAAAAATAATTCCTCTTAACAGCATATTTTATAGTCAATTCCTTACATTTGGTTTTCAGCTCCTCCCACCACAACCCCATATTCACCTCCATTAACTGTTGTCTTTTGGCCTTCCCAATACATTCTGATATCATCTCAATATAATTTTCCTCCTCTAGCAAGCTATTATTTAAACACCACAGCCCACCAGATTTAGTATGTGTCCTTACTCCACAAGAAAATACCATCGCCGCATGATCACTAAAAGCTGTAAAAACATACTTAATTTCTTTCATAAAATTCCTTAAACCCTCATTTACTAAAACCAGATCTATTCGCGTCTGTTTCAACTCCCCTAAAACCACCTGCCTTCTAGAAATTCCTCTCTTGTTCGGATTCTCATCCCTCCATATATCAATCAAACTGTTTTCAAACATAATCTTCCTTAAGACCCCCCTAGATACGTCATTTCTAAAAATAGCTCCCCTTTTCATATCTAATCTATTCATTTTAACATTAAAATCCCCTACTAAAATACAGTTACCCTTGCACCATTTCCCTAATTCTAAAAATAAATTATTTCGCTCTATCTCATTATTCGGCGCATAAATATTTATAATCCTAAAAACCCTATTCATATATTCAAAATCCAAAATTAAAATCCTCCCATTATTATCATTATATATCTTCTTCACATTTTCTACTACATCCTTCCTTAATAAAATTGCAACCCCACTTGAATTTCCCCTGCCATTGTTAACATAAATAAAATCCCTCCATATTTTTTTTACTTCTAAAACACATGCATTATCCCAGTGCGTCTCTTGAATACATAAAATATCTGAATTCTTCATTTGTACTATTCTATTAAATTTTCCCATTGTTCTCAAACCATTTGCATTTATTGACATTATATTTACCATTCTAATAAATAATAAAATAATAAAATATAATTTCATTATCCTCTACCTGTTATCCAGTTTCTTTCCTCTTCCACCCTTTCTCTCTCCCTCTTCCCCCCGCTTTCCTCTTCCTGTATCCTTCCCTCGTTCTTTCACTCTTTTCTCCATCATCCGTGTCCGATATCTCCTCCAAGTCCATGTTATCCAGCCAACTCAACTTCTTGTCACCCTCATCCGTTGTGCTCCCCATGTTCATCTCCGTCTCTGGTATTGTCATCGTTGTGCTCCCCGTGTTCATCTCCGTCTCATGTATAGCCGTCGTTGTCGTTTCTGTTATTGTTCTCAAACTCGAACCCCTCTCCATTTCTTCACCCCCCGAGGTACTTGTTAGTACTGTGCTATCCCCCAAAACCTGTGAGTCCCCCATGCTTCCCCCCAGTCCACCCCCCCCCTCCTCCTGAAAACTCCCTCTTCTTATTTCTGAGTCCATACTACTCCCAATTTCATTCATCTTCTGGTCCTTCTCCCTTCTTCCTTCCTCCGTCTCTCCACTCTCCACCACGTCCTCTCCTCCATCTTCTTCTCCTTCTTGCGACAATACAACTGCTTCCTCGAATAGTGCTTGACTCCCCTCTTCAGCCATAACCTCTCCACAGTTGCACTCCGCCAATCTCTTTCTGCATCCACCACAGAAATTCCTTTCCTTCTCTCCGACACATTCTCTCACATAGTGTCCTTGCTTGCCGCATTTGAAACACTTAAATTCAGGGCAGTCTTTAACTATGTGCCCGGGTTGAATACACAAACGACACACTCTGACCTGTTTGTCATGAAGGACCCTAAAATATTCTGCTCCCTCCATCGTCTCAATTCTTGTAGAGTAAGGCAATGATGTCACTTTTTCTGTGAACTTGACTTTGCAAAAACGTGTCCCATCAACCACCTCCGTTCCTGGCCAAACTCTCCTCCTTATCTCCGATACGGCTGCCACTCCCCATCTACTCAGCTTGCCCAGTATCACACCATCTTCTACATATACTGGGAGATTCATAAAAGACACCACCAATTCCTTCACATTAACATCTCTCGCCAAAATCCTGGTGTCCTTTATCCGTATTCCATCCATTAAACGTTCTTTTCCTTTTCCGATTCTCATCGTAACTTCATACTTCTTTTCTCCTTTCATTCGGCATCCGTGTATTCTTTGCCATATTTCATTCCTTCTTTATCTTCATTTTTCTTCCGTTGCGCCCTTTCGTTGTCTTTGTCCATTCCGTTTGTCATTTCCATGTTGTCCGTCATAGTGCTTCAAAAAAAACCCGAAAAGAAAAACTCTCCCCCAAGCAGCAAAACTGCAAGGGGGGAAGACTAACCAAACTTAAAACTATTCAACTGCAAGAACAAAAAAAAAATATATTTCGAAATCCAAATAATTAACAAAAATAGCTCTCGCGCAAACACTCTTCAGCAAACCCTCACTCACAGCTCAAAACTCGCACCTGTCGTCACTTCTCCAATCAGGATGGGCGTATTCAGGCTGGTATGGCCGTAAGCGAGGGAACAACTCTTGGTACACTATATAAAGTCAATGTGTCACTCACTCTGAAAGTGACACATAAACGTATCCACTTTGTGACACAAACTTAAGAAGCTCAACCCTTGCTTACATTTCCAATATATATATATATATTTGAGTCTTGTTGGGGGGGGAGAGAGGGCATATCCTATGTTGATTTATGACAAGTTCATTGACTAGGGCCCTATAAAATAGGCGTTGCGGACCGAATCACGGAATCCAGACATTAAACCGAAATTCAACAATATTCAAACATTTATTGAACTTAGTAAGAAATCAACTAAATCTATTCAACTTGTTAGAAAACGCATTCATTTGCCCAAGTCAATCATAAGACATGAACAAAATGCATCAGTGATTCGTATTTCCATGAACTTTCTGAAACGGCACAGGAAAGCCCCTGTCTGTGTGCATGTGTGCGGTGCGCGCGTATGTCTACACTTTGTGTAGCCGTTAGCGATGATGCTAATGATAACCTTCTTCTGGTAGGGAAGGAATGGCTTTCCCCCAAAACCTTCGCAAGTAAATGTTAACTACAAAGTAGCCTATGCCTGCCTGGCAGAATTATACCGTGATCATTTGCATCACTCCAGTGGCCATTTGTCCTACAGCAACACCGCTTAACCAAACAAAGGTCTCTTCCTGGTGCACGCTTGCATTTAAGGGTAACTACACCCCAAAATCTAAATGTCTTCCATTTTTCCCAGACCTCAAAAATGGTCACCTGAATGATATATATATCTTGGAAATGTAAGCAAGGTTTGAGCTTCTTCAGTCTGTGTCATAAAGTGGATACTTTTCTGTGTCTCGTTCAGAGTGAGTGACACATTGACTTTATATAGTGTACCAAGAGTTGTTCCCTCGCTTACGGCCATACCAGCCTGAATACGCCCAATCTCGTCCGATCTCGGAAGCAAAGCAGGGTCGGGCCTGGTTAGTACTTGGATGGGAGACCGCCTGGGAATACCAGGTGCTGTAAGCTTTTTGTCCCAGTAGAGCGTGCTCTTGTGTCATGGAGCAATTGCCTTTTATTTATCACCCTAATAATATCATGGATTGTTATTGGACTAAATGCAGTTTGTGTGTGCTGCCCTGCCCTGCCCTGCCCTGATCAAATCAAATAATGGACATTGCGTTTCCCTCAAAATGTAGGCAGTACATACAGCCTTTGTTTTTAGTCTAGGAGACTGTCAATGTCTGTAGTCCATTAGGGCACTATAAAATCCCTTCAATGTTTTGCCTGATTCCGTTAATTCCCAAGTTCCCTTTTCTCCGTTTAGATTTCCCCGTTGACCGTTTGTCCCTGTTTTGGCAGGTTTTTCGCTCTCAAAAGTACACCTTTTTAATAGCAAAACAGCACAATTGGATGTTCTATGTCCACAACAATGTTTAAACCCTATCAGGTGACCATTTTTGAGGTCTGGGAAAAATGGAAGACATTTAGATTTTGGGGTGTAGTTACCCTTAAATGCAAGCGTGCACCAGGAAGAGACCTTTGTTTGGTTAAGCGGTGTTGCTGTAGGACAAATGGCCACTGGAGTGATGCAAATGATCACGGTATAATTCTGCCAGGCAGGCATAGGCTACTTTGTAGTTAACATTTACTTGCGAAGGTTTTGGGGGAAAGCCATTCCTTCCCTACCAGAAGAAGGTTATCATTAGCATCATCGCTAACGGCTACACAAAGTGTAGACATACGCGCGCACCGCACACATGCACACAGACAGGGGCATTCCTGTGCCCTTTCAGAAAGTTCATGGAAATACCAATCACTGATGCATTTTGTTCATGTCTTATGATTGGCTTGGGCAAATTAATATGTTTTCTAACAAGTTGAATAGATTTAGTTGATTTCCTACTAAATTCAATAAATGTTTGAATATTGTTGAATTTGGGTTTAATGTCTGGATTCCGTGATTCGGTCCGCAACGCCTATTTTATAGGGCCCTAGTCCATGAACTTGTCATAAGTCAACATAGGATATGCCCTCTTCCACCCCCACAAGACTCAAATATATATATATATATATCTTGGAAATGTAAGCAAGGTTTGAGCTTCTTCAGTCTGTGTCATAAAGTGGATACTTTTCTGTCTCGTTCAGAGTGAGTGACACATTGACTTTATATAGTGTACCAAGAGTTGTTCCCTCGCTTACGGCCATACCAGCCTGAATACGCCCGATCTCGTCCGATCTCGGAAGCTAAGCAGGGTCGGGCCTGGTTAGTACTTGGATGGGAGACCGCCTGGGAATACCAGGTGCTGTAAGCTTTTTGTCCCAGTAGAGCGTGCTCTTGTGTCATGGAGCAATTGCCTTTTATTTATCACCCTAATAATATCATGGATTGTTATTGGACTAAATGCAGTTTGTGTGTGCTGCCCTGCCCTGCCCTGATCAAATCAAATAATGGACATTGCGTTTCCCTCAAAATGTAGGCAGTACATACAGCCTTTGTTTTTAGTCTAGGAGACTGTCAATGTCTGTAGTCCATTAGGGCACTATAAAATCCCTTCAATGTTTTGCCTGATTCCGTTAATTCCCAAGTTCCCTTTTCTCCGTTTAGATTTCCCCGTTGACCGTTTGTCCCTGTTTTGGCAGGTTTTCGCTCTCAAAAGTACACATTTTTAATAGCAAAACAGCACAATTGGATGTTCTATGTCAACAACAATGTTTAAACCCTATCAGGTGACCATTTTTGAGGTCTGGGAAAAATGGAAGACATTTAGATTTTGGGGTGTAGTTACCCTTAAATGCAAGCGTGCACCAGGAAGAGACCTTTGTTTGGTTAAGCGGTGTTGCTGTAGGACAAATGGCCACTGGAGTGATGCAAATGATCACGGTATAATTCTGCCAGGCAGGCATAGGCTACTTTGTAGTTAACATTTACTTGCGAAGGTTTTGGGGGAAAGCCATTCCTTCCCTACCAGAAGAAGGTTATCATTAGCATCATCGCTAACGGCTACACAAAGTGTAGACATACGCGCGCACCGCACACATGCACACAGACAGGGGCATTCCTGTGCCCTTTCAGAAAGTTCATGGAAATACCAATCACTGATGCATTTTGTTCATGTCTTATGATTGGCTTGGGCAAATGAATGCGTTTTCTAACAAGTTGAATAGATTTAGTTGATTTCCTACTAAGTTCAATAAATGTTTGAATATTGTTGAATTTGGGTTTAATGTCTGGATTCCGTGATTCGGTCCGCAACGCCTATTTTATAGGGCCCTAGTCCATGAACTTGTCATAAGTCAACATAGGATATGCCCTCTTCCACCCCCACAAGACTCAAATATATATATATATATATATATATATATATATATATATATATATATATATATATATCTTGGAAATGTAAGCAAGGTTTGAGCTTCTTCAGTCTGTGTCATAAAGTGGATACTTTTCTGTGTCTCGTTCAGAGTGAGTGACACATTGACTTTATATAGTGTACCAAGAGTTGTTCCCTCGCTTACGGCCATACCAGCCTGAATACGCCCGATCTCGTCCGATCTCGGAAGCTAAGCAGGGTCGGGCCTGGTTAGTACTTGGATGGGAGACCGCCTGGGAATACCAGGTGCTGTAAGCTTTTTGTCCCAGTAGAGCGTGCTCTTGTGTCATGGAGCAATTGCCTTTTATTTATCACCCTAATAATATCATGGATTGTTATTGGACTAAATGCAGTTTGTGTGTGCTGCCCTGCCCTGCCCTGCCCTGCCCTGCCCTGATCAAATCAAATAATGGACATTGCGTTTCCCTCAAAATGTAGGCAGTACATACAGCCTTTGTTTTTAGTCTAGGAGACTGTCAATGTCTGTAGTCCATTAGGGCACTATAAAATCCCTTCAATGTTTTGCCTGATTCCGTTAATTCCCAAGTTCCCTTTTCTCCGTTTAGATTTCCCCGTTGACCGTTTGTCCCTGTTTTGGCAGGTTTTCGCTCTCAAAAGTACACCTTTTTAATAGCAAAACAGCACAATTGGATGTTCTATGTCCACAACAATGTTTAAACCCTATCAGGTGACCATTTTTGAGGTCTGGGAAAAATGGAAGACATTTAGATTTTGGGGTGTAGTTACCCTTAAATGCAAGCGTGCATCAGGAAGAGACCTTTGTTTGGTTAAGCGGTGTTGCTGTAGGACAAATGGCCACTGGAGTGATGCAAATGATCACGGTATAATTCTGTCAGGCAGGCATAGGCTACTTTGTAGTTAACATTTACTTGCGAAGGTTTTGGGGGAAAGCCATTCCTTCCCTACCAGAAGAAGGTTATCATTAGCATCATCGCTAACGGCTATACAAAGTGTAGACATACGCGCGCACCGCACACATGCACACAGACAGGGGCATTCCTGTGCCCTTTCAGAAAGTTCATGGAAATACCAATCACTGATGCATTTTGTTCATGTCTTATGATTGGCTTGGGCAAATGAATGCGTTTTCTAACAAGTTGAATAGATTTAGTTGATTTCCTACTAAGTTCAATAAATGTTTGAATATTGTTGAATTTGGGTTTAATGTCTGGATTCCGTGATTCGGTCCGCAACGCCTATTTTATAGGGCCCTAGTCCATGAACTTGTCATAAATCAACATAGGATATGCCCTCTTCCACCCCCACAAGACTCAAAAAAAAATATATATATATATATATCTTGGAAATGTAAGCAAGGTTTGAGCTTCTTCAGTCTGTGTCATAAAGTGGATACTTTTCTGTGTCTCGTTCAGAGTGAGTGACACATTGACTTTATATAGTGTACCAAGAGTTGTTCCCTCGCTTACGGCCATACCAGCCTGAATACGCCCGATCTCGTCCGATCTCGGAAGCTAAGCAGGGTCGGGCCTGGTTAGTACTTGGATGGGAGACCGCCTGGGAATACCAGGTGCTGTAAGCTTTTTGTCCCAGTAGAGCGTGCTCTTGTGTCATGGAGCAATTGCCTTTTATTTATCACCCTAATAATATCATGGATTGTTATTGGACTAAATGCAGTTTGTGTGTGCTGCCCTGCCCTGCCCTGCCCTGCCCTGCCCTGATCAAATCAAATAATGGACATTGCGTTTCCCTCAAAATGTAGGCAGTACATACAGCCTTTGTTTTTAGTCTAGGAGACTGTCAATGTCTGTAGTCCATTAGGGCACTATAAAATCCCTTCAATGTTTTGCCTGATTCCGTTAATTCCCAAGTTCCCTTTTCTCCGTTTAGATTTCCCCGTTGACCGTTTGTCCCTGTTTTGGCAGGTTTTCGCTCTCAAAAGTACACCTTTTTAATAGCAAAACAGCACAATTGGATGTTCTATGTCCACAACAATGTTTAAACCCTATCAGGTGACCATTTTTGAGGTCTGGGAAAAATGGAAGACATTTAGATTTTGGGGTGTAGTTACCCTTAAATGCAAGCGTGCATCAGGAAGAGACCTTTGTTTGGTTAAGCGGTGTTGCTGTAGGACAAATGGCCACTGGAGTGATGCAAATGATCACGGTATAATTCTGTCAGGCAGGCATAGGCTACTTTGTAGTTAACATTTACTTGCGAAGGTTTTGGGGGAAAGCCATTCCTTCCCTACCAGAAGAAGGTTATCATTAGCATCATCGCTAACGGCTATACAAAGTGTAGACATACGCGCGCACCGCACACATGCACACAGACAGGGGCATTCCTGTGCCCTTTCAGAAAGTTCATGGAAATACCAATCACTGATGCATTTTGTTCATGTCTTATGATTGGCTTGGGCAAATGAATGCGTTTTCTAACAAGTTGAATAGATTTAGTTGATTTCCTACTAAGTTCAATAAATGTTTGAATATTGTTGAATTTGGGTTTAATGTCTGGATTCCGTGATTCGGTCCACAACGCCTATTTTATAGGGCCCTAGTCCATGAACTTGTCATAAATCAACATAGGATATGCC
>NW_028164956.1:357500-362500 GCF_964263955.1 Coregonus lavaretus
CTCAAAAGTACACCTTTTTAATAGCAAAACAGCACAATTGGATGTTCTATGTCCACAACAATGTTTAAACCCTATCAGGTGACCATTTTTGAGGTCTGGGAAAAATGGAAGACATTTAGATTTTGGGGTGTAGTTACCCTTAAATGCAAGCGTGCATCAGGAAGAGACCTTTGTTTGGTTAAGCGGTGTTGCTGTAGGACAAATGGCCACTGGAGTGATGCAAATGATCACGGTATAATTCTGTCAGGCAGGCATAGGCTACTTTGTAGTTAACATTTACTTGCGAAGGTTTTGGGGGAAAGCCATTCCTTCCCTACCAGAAGAAGGTTATCATTAGCATCATCGCTAACGGCTATACAAAGTGTAGACATACGCGCGCACCGCACACATGCACACAGACAGGGGCATTCCTGTGCCCTTTCAGAAAGTTCATGGAAATACCAATCACTGATGCATTTTGTTCATGTCTTATGATTGGCTTGGGCAAATGAATGCGTTTTCTAACAAGTTGAATAGATTTAGTTGATTTCCTACTAAGTTCAATAAAAGTTTGAATATTGTTGAATTTGGGTTTAATGTCTGGATTCCGTGATTCGGTCCGCAACGCCTATTTTATAGGGCCCTAGTCCATGAACTTGTCATAAATCAACATAGGATATGCCCTCTTCCACCCCCACAAGACTCAAAAAAAAAAATATATATATATATATCTTGGAAATGTAAGCAAGGTTTGAGCTTCTTCAGTCTGTGTCATAAAGTGGATACTTTTCTGTGTCTCGTTCAGAGTGAGTGACACATTGACTTTATATAGTGTACCAAGAGTTGTTCCCTCGCTTACGGCCATACCAGCCTGAATACGCCCGATCTCGTCAGATCTCGGAAGCTAAGCAGGTTTAGGGCTGGTTAGTACTTGGATGGGGGACCACCTTGGAATACCAGTTGCTGTAAAAGCATGTAAGAAGCTATGACGTGGACTGATAATCTGTGTTATGTGATGTGAAATATGAAGCTATGATATGTAAAAATAAGCTGTGAAGCTATGAGATGTGAAGATGTGATGTGAAATATGAAGCTATGATATATAAAAATAAGCTGTGAAGATGTGATGTGAAATATGAAGCTATGATATGTAAAAATAAGCTGTGAAGCTATGAGATGTGAAGATGTGATGTGAAATATGAAGCTATGATATGGAAAAATGAGCTGTGAAGCGATGTGATGTGAAATATGAAGCTATGATATATAAAAAAAATAAGCTGTGAAGCTATGAGATGTGGTGATGTGAAATATGAAGCTATGATATGTAAAAAAATAAGCTGTAAAGCTATGATGGGTTATTTAAAAAAAAAAAAAAAAAAAAAAAAAAAATACGTCCGATCTTGGAGCTAAGCAGGGTCGGGCCTGGTTAGTACTTGGATGGAAGACCGCCTGGGAATACCAGGTGCTGTAAGCTTTTTGTCCCAGTAGAGCGTGCTCTTGTGTCATGGAGCAATTGCCTTTTATTTATCACCCTAATAATATAATGGATTGTTATTGGACTAAATGCAGTTTGTGTGTGCTGCCCTGCCCTGCCCTGCCCTGCCCTGCCCTGATCAAATCAAATAATGGACATTGCGTTTCCCTCAAAATGTAGGCAGTACACACAGCCTTTGTTTTTAGTCTAGGAGACTGTCAATGTCTGTAGTCCATTAGGGCACTATAAAATCCCTTCAATGTTTTGCCTGATTCCGTTAATTCCCAAGTTCCCTTTTCTCCGTTTAGATTTCCCCGTTGACCGTTTGTCCCTGTTTTGGCAGGTTTTCGCTCTCAAAAGTACACCTTTTTAATAGCAAAACAGCACAATTGGATGTTCTATGTCCACAACAATGTTTAAACCCTATCAGGTGACCATTTTTGAGGTCTGGGAAAAATGGAAGACATTTAGATTTTGGGGTGTAGTTACCCTTAAATGCAAGCGTGCACCAGGAAGAGACCTTTGTTTGGTTAAGCGGTGTTGCTGTAGGACAAATGGCCACTGGAGTGATGCAAATGATCACGGTATAATTCTGCCAGGCAGGCATAGGCTACTTTGTAGTTAACATTTACTTGCGAAGGTTTTGGGGGAAAGCCATTCCTTCCCTACCAGAAGAAGGTTATCATTAGCATCATCGCTAACGGCTACACAAAGTGTAGACATACGCGCGCACCGCACACATGCACACAGACAGGGGCATTCCTGTGCCCTTTCAGAAAGTTCATGGAAATACCAATCACTGATGCATTTTGTTCATGTCTTATGATTGGCTTGGGCAAATGAATGCGTTTTCTAACAAGTTGAATAGATTTAGTTGATTTCCTACTAAGTTCAATAAATGTTTGAATATTGTTGAATTTGGGTTTAATGTCTGGATTCCGTGATTCGGTCCGCAACGCCTATTTTATAGGGCCCTAGTCCATGAGCTTGTCATAAGTCAACATAGGATATGCCCTCTTCCCCCCCCCCCTCCCCCCACAAGACTCAATATATATATATATATATATATATATATATATATATATATATATATCTTGGAAATGTAAGCAAGGTTTGAGCTTCTTCAGTCTGTGTCATAAAGTGGATACTTTTCTGTGTCTCGTTCAGAGTGAGTGACACATTGACTTTATATGGTGTACCAAGAGTTGTTCCCTCGCTTACGGCCATACCAGCCTGAATACGCCCGATCTCGTCTGATCTCGGAAGCTAAGCAGGGTCAGGCCTGGTTAGTACTTGGATGGGAGACCGCCTGGGAATACCAGGTGCTGTAAGCTTTTTGTCCCAGTAGAGCGTGCTCTTGTGTCATGGAGCAATTGCCTTTTATTTATCACCCTAATAATATCATGGATTGTTATTGGACTAAATGCAGTTTGTGTGTGCTGCCCTGCCCTGCCCTGCCCTGCCCTGCCCTGCCCTGCCCTGATCAAATCAAATAATGGACATTGCGTTTCCCTCAAAATGTAGGCAGTACATACAGCCTTTGTTTTTAGTCTAGGAGACTGTCAATGTCTGTAGTCCATTAGGGCACTATAAAATCCCTTCAATGTTTTGCCTGATTCCGTTAATTCCCAAGTTCCCTTTTCTCCGTTTAGATTTCCCCGTTGACCGTTTGTCCCTGTTTTGGCAGGTTTTCGCTCTGAAAAGTACACCTTTTTAATAGCAAAACAGCACAATTGGATGTTCTATGTCCACAACAATGTTTAAACCCTATCAGGTGACCATTTTTGAGGTCTGGGAAAAATGGAAGACATTTAGATTTTGGGGTGTAGTTACCCTTAAATGCAAGCGTGCATCAGGAAGAGACCTTTGTTTGGTTAAGCGGTGTTGCTGTAGGACAAATGGCCACTGGAGTGATGCAAATGATCACGGTATAATTCTGTCAGGCAGGCATAGGCTACTTTGTAGTTAACATTTACTTGCGAAGGTTTTGGGGGAAAGCCATTCCTTCCCTACCAGAAGAAGGTTATCATTAGCATCATCGCTAACGGCTACACAAAGTGTAGACATACGCGCGCACCGCACACATGCACACAGACAGGGGCATTCCTGTGCCCTTTCAGAAAGTTCATGGAAATACCAATCACTGATGCATTTTGTTCATGTCTTATGATTGGCTTGGGCAAATGAATGCGTTTTCTAACAAGTTGAATAGATTTAGTTGATTTCCTACTAAGTTCAATAAATGTTTGAATATTGTTGAATTTGGGTTTAATGTCTGGATTCCGTGATTCGGTCCGCAACGCCTATTTTATAGGGCCCTAGTCCATGAACTTGTCATAAGTCAACATAGGATATGCCCTCTTCCCCCCCCCCCCCCCCCACAAGACTCAAATATATATATATATATATATATATATATCTTGGAAATGTAAGCAATGTTTGAGCTTCTTCAGTCTGTGTCATAAAGTGGATACTTTTCTGTGTCTCGTTCAGAGTGAGTGACACATTGACTTTATATAGTGTACCAAGAGTTGTTCTCTCGCTTAAGGCCATACCAGCCTGAATACGCCCGATCTCGTCCGATCTTGGAAGCTAAGCAGGGTCGGGCCTGGTTAGTACTTGGATGGAAGACCGCCTGGGAATACCAGGTGCTGTAAGCTTTTTGTCCCAGTAGAGCGTGCTCTTGTGTCATGGAGCAATTGCCTTTTATTTATCACCCTAATAATATCATGGATTGTTATTGGACTAAATGCAGTTTGTGTGTGCTGCCCTGCCCTGCCCTGCCCTGATCAAATCAAATAATGGACATTGCGTTTCCCTCAAAATGTAGGCAGTACATACAGCCTTTGTTTTTAGTCTAGGAGACTGTCAATGTCTGTAGTCCATTAGGGCACTATAAAATCCCTTCAATGTTTTGCCTGATTCCGTTAATTCCCAAGTTCCCTTTTCTCCGTTTAGATTTCCCCGTTGACCGTTTGTCCCTGTTTTGGCAGGTTTTCGCTCTCAAAAGTACACCTTTTTAATAGCAAAACAGCACAATTGGATGTTCTATGTCCACAACAATGTTTAAACCCTATCAGGTGACCATTTTTGAGGTCTGGGAAAAATGGAAGACATTTAGATTTTGGGGTGTAGTTACCCTTAAATGCAAGCGTGCACCAGGAAGAGACCTTTGTTTGGTTAAGCGGTGTTGCTGTAGGACAAATGGCCACTGGAGTGATGCAAATGATCACGGTATAATTCTGCCAGGCAGGCATAGGCTACTTTGTAGTTAACATTTACTTGCGAAGGTTTTGGGGGAAAGCCATTCCTTCCCTACCAGAAGAAGGTTATCATTAGCATCATCGCTAACGGCTACACAAAGTGTAGACATACGCGCGCACCGCACACATGCACACAGACAGGGGCATTCCTGTGCCCTTTCAGAAAGTTCATGGAAATACCAATCACTGATGCATTTTGTTCATGTCTTATGATTGGCTTGGGCAAATGAATGCGTTTTCTAACAAGTTGAATAGATTTAGTTGATTTCCTACTAAGTTCAATA
>NW_028164956.1:392500-405000 GCF_964263955.1 Coregonus lavaretus
GCCTTTGTTTTTAGTCTAGGAGACTGTCAATGTCTGTAGTCCATTAGGGCACTATAAAATCCCTTCAATGTTTTGCCTGATTCTGTTAATTCCCAAGTTCCCTTTTCTCCGTTTAGATTTCCCCGTTGACCGTTTGTCCCTGTTTTGGCAGGTTTTCGCTCTCAAAAGTACACCTTTTTAATAGCAAAACAGCACAATTGGATGTTCTATGTCCACAACAATGTTTAAACCCTATCAGGTGACCATTTTTGAGGTCTGGGAAAAATGGAAGACATTTAGATTTTGGGGTGTAGTTACCCTTAAATGCAAGCGTGCACCAGGAAGAGACCTTTGTTTGGTTAAGCGGTGTTGCTGTAGGACAAATGGCCACTGGAGTGATGCAAATGATCACGGTATAATTCTGCCAGGCAGGCATAGGCTACTTTGTAGTTAACATTTACTTGCGAAGGTTTTGGGGGAAAGCCATTCCTTCCCTACCAGAAGAAGGTTATCATTAGCATCATCGCTAACGGCTACACAAAGTGTAGACATACGCGCGCACCGCACACATGCACACAGACAGGGGCATTCCTGTGCCCTTTCAGAAAGTTCATGGAAATACCAATCACTGATGCATTTTGTTCATGTCTTATGATTGGCTTGGGCAAATTAATATGTTTTCTAACAAGTTGAATAGATTTAGTTGATTTCCTACTAAGTTCAATAAATGTTTGAATATTGTTGAATTTGGGTTTAATGTCTGGATTCCGTGATTCGGTCCGCAACGCCTATTTTATAGGGCCCTAGTCCATGAACTTGTCATAAGTCAACATAGGATATGCCCTCTTCCACCCCCACAAGACTCAAATATATATATATATATCTTGGAAATGTAAGCAAGGTTTGAGCTTCTTCAGTCTGTGTCATAAAGTGGATACTTTTCTGTGTCTCGTTCAGAGTGAGTGACACATTGACTTTATATAGTGTACCAAGAGTTGTTCCCTCGCTTACGGCCATACCAGCCTGAATACGCCAGATCTCGTCCGATCTTGGAAGCTAAGCAGGGTTTGGCCTGGTTAGTACTTGGATGGGAGACCGCCTGGGAATATCAGGTGCTGTAAGCTTTTTGTCCCAGTAGAGCGTGCTCTTGTGTCATGGAGCAATTGCCTTTTATTTATCACCCTAATAATATCATGGATTGTTATTGGACTAAATGCAGTTTGTGTGTGCTGCCCTGCCCTGCCCTGCCCTGATCAAATCAAATAATGGACATTGCGTTTCCCTCAAAATGTAGGCAGTACATACAGCCTTTGTTTTTAGTCTAGGAGACTGTCAATGTCTGTAGTCCATTAGGGCACTATAAAATCCCTTCAATGTTTTGCCTGATTCTGTTAATTCCCAAGTTCCCTTTTCTCCGTTTAGATTTCCCCGTTGACCGTTTGTCCCTGTTTTGGCAGGTTTTCGCTCTCAAAAGTACACCTTTTTAATAGCAAAACAGCACAATTGGATGTTCTATGTCCACAACAATGTTTAAACCCTATCAGGTGACCATTTTTGAGGTCTGGGAAAAATGGAAGACATTTAGATTTTGGGGTGTAGTTACCCTTAAATGCAAGCGTGCACCAGGAAGAGACCTTTGTTTGGTTAAGCGGTGTTGCTGTAGGACAAATGGCCACTGGAGTGATGCAAATGATCACGGTATAATTCTGCCAGGCAGGCATAGGCTACTTTGTAGTTAACATTTACTTGCGAAGGTTTTGGGGGAAAGCCATTCCTTCCCTACCAGAAGAAGGTTATCATTAGCATCATCGCTAACGGCTACACAAAGTGTAGACATACGCGCGCACCGCACACATGCACACAGACAGGGGCATTCCTGTGCCCTTTCAGAAAGTTCATGGAAATACCAATCACTGATGCATTTTGTTCATGTCTTATGATTGGCTTGGGCAAATTAATATGTTTTCTAACAAGTTGAATAGATTTAGTTGATTTCCTACTAAGTTCAATAAATGTTTGAATATTGTTGAATTTGGGTTTAATGTCTGGATTCCGTGATTCGGTCCGCAACGCCTATTTTATAGGGCCCTAGTCCATGAACTTGTCATAAGTCAACATAGGATATGCCCTCTTCCACCCCCACAAGACTCAAATATATATATATATATCTTGGAAATGTAAGCAAGGTTTGAGCTTCTTCAGTCTGTGTCATAAAGTGGATACTTTTCTGTGTCTCGTTCAGAGTGAGTGACACATTGACTTTATATAGTGTACCAAGAGTTGTTCCCTCGCTTACGGCCATACCAGCCTGAATACGCCCGATCTCGTCCGATCTCGGAAGCTAAGCAGGGTCGGGCCTGGTTAGTACTTGGATGGGAGACCACCTGGGAATACCAGGTGCTGTAAGCTTTTTGTCCCAGTAGAGCGTGCTCTTGTGTCATGGAGCAATTGCCTTTTATTTATCACCCTAATAATATCATGGATTGTTATTGGACTAAATGCAGTTTGTGTGTGCTGCCCTGCCCTGCCCTGCCCTGATCAAATAAAATAATGGACATTGCGTTTCCCTCAAAATGTAGGCAGTACATACAGCCTTTGTTTTTAGTCTAGGAGACTGTCAATGTCTGTAGTCCATTAGGGCACTATAAAATCCCTTCAATGTTTTGCCTGATTCTGTTAATTCCCAAGTTCCCTTTTCTCCGTTTAGATTTCCCCGTTGACCGTTTGTCCCTGTTTTGGCAGGTTTTCGCTCTCAAAAGTACACCTTTTTAATAGCAAAACAGCACAATTGGATGTTCTATGTCCACAACAATGTTTAAACCCTATCAGGTGACCATTTTTGAGGTCTGGGAAAAATGGAAGACATTTAGATTTTGGGGTGTAGTTACCCTTAAATGCAAGCGTGCACCAGGAAGAGACCTTTGTTTGGTTAAGCGGTGTTGCTGTAGGACAAATGGCCACTGGAGTGATGCAAATGATCACGGTATAATTCTGCCAGGCAGGCATAGGCTACTTTGTAGTTAACATTTACTTGCGAAGGTTTTGGGGGAAAGCCATTCCTTCCCTACCAGAAGAAGGTTATCATTAGCATCATCGCTAACGGCTACACAAAGTGTCTCCTGAGTGGTGCAGTGGTCTAAGGCACTGCATCGCAGTGCTAACTGTGCCACTAGAGATCCTGGTTCGAATCCAGGCTCTGTCGCAGCCGGCCGCGACCGGGAGACTCATGGGCGGCGCACAATTGGCCCAGCGTCGTCCAGGGTAGGGGAGGGAATGGCCGGCAGGGATGTAGCTCAGTTGATAGAGCATGGCGTTTGCAACGCCAGGGTTGTGGGTTCTATTCCCACGGGGGGCCAGTATAAAATAAATATGTATTCACTAACTGTAAGTCGCTCTGGATAAGAGCGTCTGCTAAATGACTAAAATGTAAATGTAAAATGTGTAGACATACGCGCGCACCGCACACATGCACACAGACAGGGGCATTCCTGTGCCCTTTCAGAAAGTTCATGGAAATACCAATCACTGATGCATTTTGTTCATGTCTTATGATTGGCTTGGGCAAATTAATATGTTTTCTAACAAGTTGAATAGATTTAGTTGATTTCCTACTAAGTTCAATAAATGTTTGAATATTGTTGAATTTGGGTTTAATGTCTGGATTCCGTGATTCGGTCCGCAACGCCTATTTTATAGGGCCCTAGTCCATGAACTTGTCATAAGTCAACATAGGATATGCCCTCTTCCACCCCCACAAGACTCAAATATATATATATATATCTTGGAAATGTAAGCAAGGTTTGAGCTTCTTCAGTCTGTGTCATAAAGTGGATACTTTTCTGTGTCTCGTTCAGAGTGAGTGACACATTGACTTTATATAGTGTACCAAGAGTTGTTCCCTCGCTTACGGCCATACCAGCCTGAATACGCCAGATCTCGTCCGATCTCGGAAGCTAAGCAGGGTTTGGCCTGGTTAGTACTTGGATGGGAGACCGCCTGGGAATATCAGGTGCTGTAAGCTTTTTGTCCCAGTAGAGCGTGCTCTTGTGTCATGGAGCAATTGCCTTTTATTTATCACCCTAATAATATCATGGATTGTTATTGGACTAAATGCAGTTTGTGTGTGCTGCCCTGCCCTGCCCTGCCCTGATCAAATCAAATAATGGACATTGCGTTTCCCTCAAAATGTAGGCAGTACATACAGCCTTTGTTTTTAGTCTAGGAGACTGTCAATGTCTGTAGTCCATTAGGGCACTATAAAATCCCTTCAATGTTTTGCCTGATTCTGTTAATTCCCAAGTTCCCTTTTCTCCGTTTAGATTTCCCCGTTGACCGTTTGTCCCTGTTTTGGCAGGTTTTCGCTCTCAAAAGTACACCTTTTTAATAGCAAAACAGCACAATTGGATGTTCTATGTCCACAACAATGTTTAAACCCTATCAGGTGACCATTTTTGAGGTCTGGGAAAAATGGAAGACATTTAGATTTTGGGGTGTAGTTACCCTTAAATGCAAGCGTGCACCAGGAAGAGACCTTTGTTTGGTTAAGCGGTGTTGCTGTAGGACAAATGGCCACTGGAGTGATGCAAATGATCACGGTATAATTCTGCCAGGCAGGCATAGGCTACTTTGTAGTTAACATTTACTTGCGAAGGTTTTGGGGGAAAGCCATTCCTTCCCTACCAGAAGAAGGTTATCATTAGCATCATCGCTAACGGCTACACAAAGTGTAGACATACGCGCGCACCGCACACATGCACACAGACAGGGGCATTCCTGTGCCCTTTCAGAAAGTTCATGGAAATACCAATCACTGATGCATTTTGTTCATGTCTTATGATTGGCTTGGGCAAATTAATATGTTTTCTAACAAGTTGAATAGATTTAGTTGATTTCCTACTAAGTTCAATAAATGTTTGAATATTGTTGAATTTGGGTTTAATGTCTGGATTCCGTGATTCGGTCCGCAACGCCTATTTTATAGGGCCCTAGTCCATGAACTTGTCATAAGTCAACATAGGATATGCCCTCTTCCACCCCCACAAGACTCAAATATATATATATATATCTTGGAAATGTAAGCAAGGTTTGAGCTTCTTCAGTCTGTGTCATAAAGTGGATACTTTTCTGTGTCTCGTTCAGAGTGAGTGACACATTGACTTTATATAGTGTACCAAGAGTTGTTCCCTCGCTTACGGCCATACCAGCCTGAATACGCCCGATCTCGTCCGATCTCGGAAGCTAAGCAGGGTCGGGCCTGGTTAGTACTTGGATGGGAGACCGCCTGGGAATACCAGGTGCTGTAAGCTTTTTGTCCCAGTAGAGCATGCTCTTGTGTCATGGAGCAATTGCCTTTTATTTATCACCCTAATAATATCATGGATTGTTATTGGACTAAATGCAGTTTGTGTGTGCTGCCCTGCCCTGCCCTGCCCTGATCAAATAAAATAATGGACATTGCGTTTCCCTCAAAATGTAGGCAGTACATACAGCCTTTGTTTTTAGTCTAGGAGACTGTCAATGTCTGTAGTCCATTAGGGCACTATAAAATCCCTTCAATGTTTTGCCTGATTCTGTTAATTCCCAAGTTCCCTTTTCTCCGTTTAGATTTCCCCGTTGACCGTTTGTCCCTGTTTTGGCAGGTTTTCGCTCTCAAAAGTACACCTTTTTAATAGCAAAACAGCACAATTGGATGTTCTATGTCCACAACAATGTTTAAACCCTATCAGGTGACCATTTTTGAGGTCTGGGAAAAATGGAAGACATTTAGATTTTGGGGTGTAGTTACCCTTAAATGCAAGCGTGCACCAGGAAGAGACCTTTGTTTGGTTAAGCGGTGTTGCTGTAGGACAAATGGCCACTGGAGTGATGCAAATGATCACGGTATAATTCTGCCAGGCAGGCATAGGCTACTTTGTAGTTAACATTTACTTGCGAAGGTTTTGGGGGAAAGCCATTCCTTCCCTACCAGAAGAAGGTTATCATTAGCATCATCGCTAACGGCTACACAAAGTGTAGACATACGCGCGCACCGCACACATGCACACAGACAGGGGCATTCCTGTGCCCTTTCAGAAAGTTCATGGAAATACCAATCACTGATGCATTTTGTTCATGTCTTATGATTGGCTTGGGCAAATTAATATGTTTTCTAACAAGTTGAATAGATTTAGTTGATTTCCTACTAAGTTCAATAAATGTTTGAATATTGTTGAATTTGGGTTTAATGTCTGGATTCCGTGATTCGGTCCGCAACGCCTATTTTATAGGGCCCTAGTCCATGAACTTGTCATAAGTCAACATAGGATATGCCCTCTTCCACCCCCACAAGACTCAAATATATATATATATATCTTGGAAATGTAAGCAAGGTTTGAGCTTCTTCAGTCTGTGTCATAAAGTGGATACTTTTCTGTGTCTCGTTCAGAGTGAGTGACACATTGACTTTATATAGTGTACCAAGAGTTGTTCCCTCGCTTACGGCCATACCAGCCTGAATACGCCAGATCTCGTCCGATCTCGGAAGCTAAGCAGGGTTTGGCCTGGTTAGTACTTGGATGGGAGACCGCCTGGGAATATCAGGTGCTGTAAGCTTTTTGTCCCAGTAGAGCGTGCTCTTGTGTCATGGAGCAATTGCCTTTTATTTATCACCCTAATAATATCATGGATTGTTATTGGACTAAATGCAGTTTGTGTGTGCTGCCCTGCCCTGCCCTGCCCTGATCAAATCAAATAATGGACATTGCGTTTCCCTCAAAATGTAGGCAGTACATACAGCCTTTGTTTTTAGTCTAGGAGACTGTCAATGTCTGTAGTCCATTAGGGCACTATAAAATCCCTTCAATGTTTTGCCTGATTCTGTTAATTCCCAAGTTCCCTTTTCTCCGTTTAGATTTCCCCGTTGACCGTTTGTCCCTGTTTTGGCAGGTTTTCGCTCTCAAAAGTACACCTTTTTAATAGCAAAACAGCACAATTGGATGTTCTATGTCCACAACAATGTTTAAACCCTATCAGGTGACCATTTTTGAGGTCTGGGAAAAATGGAAGACATTTAGATTTTGGGGTGTAGTTACCCTTAAATGCAAGCGTGCACCAGGAAGAGACCTTTGTTTGGTTAAGCGGTGTTGCTGTAGGACAAATGGCCACTGGAGTGATGCAAATGATCACGGTATAATTCTGCCAGGCAGGCATAGGCTACTTTGTAGTTAACATTTACTTGCGAAGGTTTTGGGGGAAAGCCATTCCTTCCCTACCAGAAGAAGGTTATCATTAGCATCATCGCTAACGGCTACACAAAGTGTAGACATACGCGCGCACCGCACACATGCACACAGACAGGGGCATTCCTGTGCCCTTTCAGAAAGTTCATGGAAATACCAATCACTGATGCATTTTGTTCATGTCTTATGATTGGCTTGGGCAAATTAATATGTTTTCTAACAAGTTGAATAGATTTAGTTGATTTCCTACTAAGTTCAATAAATGTTTGAATATTGTTGAATTTGGGTTTAATGTCTGGATTCCGTGATTCGGTCCGCAACGCCTATTTTATAGGGCCCTAGTCCATGAACTTGTCATAAGTCAACATAGGATATGCCCTCTTCCACCCCCACAAGACTCAAATATATATATATATATCTTGGAAATGTAAGCAAGGTTTGAGCTTCTTCAGTCTGTGTCATAAAGTGGATACTTTTCTGTGTCTCGTTCAGAGTGAGTGACACATTGACTTTATATAGTGTACCAAGAGTTGTTCCCTCGCTTACGGCCATACCAGCCTGAATACGCCAGATCTCGTCCGATCTCGGAAGCTAAGCAGGGTTTGGCCTGGTTAGTACTTGGATGGGAGACCGCCTGGGAATATCAGGTGCTGTAAGCTTTTTGTCCCAGTAGAGCGTGCTCTTGTGTCATGGAGCAATTGCCTTTTATTTATCACCCTAATAATATCATGGATTGTTATTGGACTAAATGCAGTTTGTGTGTGCTGCCCTGCCCTGCCCTGCCCTGATCAAATCAAATAATGGACATTGCGTTTCCCTCAAAATGTAGGCAGTACATACAGCCTTTGTTTTTAGTCTAGGAGACTGTCAATGTCTGTAGTCCATTAGGGCACTATAAAATCCCTTCAATGTTTTGCCTGATTCTGTTAATTCCCAAGTTCCCTTTTCTCCGTTTAGATTTCCCCGTTGACCGTTTGTCCCTGTTTTGGCAGGTTTTCGCTCTCAAAAGTACACCTTTTTAATAGCAAAACAGCACAATTGGATGTTCTATGTCCACAACAATGTTTAAACCCTATCAGGTGACCATTTTTGAGGTCTGGGAAAAATGGAAGACATTTAGATTTTGGGGTGTAGTTACCCTTAAATGCAAGCGTGCACCAGGAAGAGACCTTTGTTTGGTTAAGCGGTGTTGCTGTAGGACAAATGGCCACTGGAGTGATGCAAATGATCACGGTATAATTCTGCCAGGCAGGCATAGGCTACTTTGTAGTTAACATTTACTTGCGAAGGTTTTGGGGGAAAGCCATTCCTTCCCTACCAGAAGAAGGTTATCATTAGCATCATCGCTAACGGCTACACAAAGTGTAGACATACGCGCGCACCGCACACATGCACACAGACAGGGGCATTCCTGTGCCCTTTCAGAAAGTTCATGGAAATACCAATCACTGATGCATTTTGTTCATGTCTTATGATTGGCTTGGGCAAATTAATATGTTTTCTAACAAGTTGAATAGATTTAGTTGATTTCCTACTAAGTTCAATAAATGTTTGAATATTGTTGAATTTGGGTTTAATGTCTGGATTCCGTGATTCGGTCCGCAACGCCTATTTTATAGGGCCCTAGTCCATGAACTTGTCATAAGTCAACATAGGATATGCCCTCTTCCACCCCCACAAGACTCAAATATATATATATATATCTTGGAAATGTAAGCAAGGTTTGAGCTTCTTCAGTCTGTGTCATAAAGTGGATACTTTTCTGTGTCTCGTTCAGAGTGAGTGACACATTGACTTTATATAGTGTACCAAGAGTTGTTCCCTCGCTTACGGCCATACCAGCCTGAATACGCCCGATCTCGTCCGATCTCGGAAGCTAAGCAGGGTCGGGCCTGGTTAGTACTTGGATGGGAGACCGCCTGGGAATACCAGGTGCTGTAAGCTTTTTGTCCCAGTAGAGCATGCTCTTGTGTCATGGAGCAATTGCCTTTTATTTATCACCCTAATAATATCATGGATTGTTATTGGACTAAATGCAGTTTGTGTGTGCTGCCCTGCCCTGCCCTGCCCTGATCAAATAAAATAATGGACATTGCGTTTCCCTCAAAATGTAGGCAGTACATACAGCCTTTGTTTTTAGTCTAGGAGACTGTCAATGTCTGTAGTCCATTAGGGCACTATAAAATCCCTTCAATGTTTTGCCTGATTCTGTTAATTCCCAAGTTCCCTTTTCTCCGTTTAGATTTCCCCGTTGACCGTTTGTCCCTGTTTTGGCAGGTTTTCGCTCTCAAAAGTACACCTTTTTAATAGCAAAACAGCACAATTGGATGTTCTATGTCCACAACAATGTTTAAACCCTATCAGGTGACCATTTTTGAGGTCTGGGAAAAATGGAAGACATTTAGATTTTGGGGTGTAGTTACCCTTAAATGCAAGCGTGCACCAGGAAGAGACCTTTGTTTGGTTAAGCGGTGTTGCTGTAGGACAAATGGCCACTGGAGTGATGCAAATGATCACGGTATAATTCTGCCAGGCAGGCATAGGCTACTTTGTAGTTAACATTTACTTGCGAAGGTTTTGGGGGAAAGCCATTCCTTCCCTACCAGAAGAAGGTTATCATTAGCATCATCGCTAACGGCTACACAAAGTGTAGACATACGCGCGCACCGCACACATGCACACAGACAGGGGCATTCCTGTGCCCTTTCAGAAAGTTCATGGAAATACCAATCACTGATGCATTTTGTTCATGTCTTATGATTGGCTTGGGCAAATTAATATGTTTTCTAACAAGTTGAATAGATTTAGTTGATTTCCTACTAAGTTCAATAAATGTTTGAATATTGTTGAATTTGGGTTTAATGTCTGGATTCCGTGATTCGGTCCGCAACGCCTATTTTATAGGGCCCTAGTCCATGAACTTGTCATAAGTCAACATAGGATATGCCCTCTTCCACCCCCACAAGACTCAAATATATATATATATATCTTGGAAATGTAAGCAAGGTTTGAGCTTCTTCAGTCTGTGTCATAAAGTGGATACTTTTCTGTGTCTCGTTCAGAGTGAGTGACACATTGACTTTATATAGTGTACCAAGAGTTGTTCCCTCGCTTACGGCCATACCAGCCTGAATACGCCAGATCTCGTCCGATCTCGGAAGCTAAGCAGGGTTTGGCCTGGTTAGTACTTGGATGGGAGACCGCCTGGGAATATCAGGTGCTGTAAGCTTTTTGTCCCAGTAGAGCGTGCTCTTGTGTCATGGAGCAATTGCCTTTTATTTATCACCCTAATAATATCATGGATTGTTATTGGACTAAATGCAGTTTGTGTGTGCTGCCCTGCCCTGCCCTGCCCTGATCAAATCAAATAATGGACATTGCGTTTCCCTCAAAATGTAGGCAGTACATACAGCCTTTGTTTTTAGTCTAGGAGACTGTCAATGTCTGTAGTCCATTAGGGCACTATAAAATCCCTTCAATGTTTTGCCTGATTCTGTTAATTCCCAAGTTCCCTTTTCTCCGTTTAGATTTCCCCGTTGACCGTTTGTCCCTGTTTTGGCAGGTTTTCGCTCTCAAAAGTACACCTTTTTAATAGCAAAACAGCACAATTGGATGTTCTATGTCCACAACAATGTTTAAACCCTATCAGGTGACCATTTTTGAGGTCTGGGAAAAATGGAAGACATTTAGATTTTGGGGTGTAGTTACCCTTAAATGCAAGCGTGCACCAGGAAGAGACCTTTGTTTGGTTAAGCGGTGTTGCTGTAGGACAAATGGCCACTGGAGTGATGCAAATGATCACGGTATAATTCTGCCAGGCAGGCATAGGCTACTTTGTAGTTAACATTTACTTGCGAAGGTTTTGGGGGAAAGCCATTCCTTCCCTACCAGAAGAAGGTTATCATTAGCATCATCGCTAACGGCTACACAAAGTGTAGACATACGCGCGCACCGCACACATGCACACAGACAGGGGCATTCCTGTGCCCTTTCAGAAAGTTCATGGAAATACCAATCACTGATGCATTTTGTTCATGTCTTATGATTGGCTTGGGCAAATTAATATGTTTTCTAACAAGTTGAATAGATTTAGTTGATTTCCTACTAAGTTCAATAAATGTTTGAATATTGTTGAATTTGGGTTTAATGTCTGGATTCCGTGATTCGGTCCGCAACGCCTATTTTATAGGGCCCTAGTCCATGAACTTGTCATAAGTCAACATAGGATATGCCCTCTTCCACCCCCACAAGACTCAAATATATATATATATATCTTGGAAATGTAAGCAAGGTTTGAGCTTCTTCAGTCTGTGTCATAAAGTGGATACTTTTCTGTGTCTCGTTCAGAGTGAGTGACACATTGACTTTATATAGTGTACCAAGAGTTGTTCCCTCGCTTACGGCCATACCAGCCTGAATACGCCAGATCTCGTCCGATCTCGGAAGCTAAGCAGGGTTTGGCCTGGTTAGTACTTGGATGGGAGACCGCCTGGGAATATCAGGTGCTGTAAGCTTTTTGTCCCAGTAGAGCGTGCTCTTGTGTCATGGAGCAATTGCCTTTTATTTATCACCCTAATAATATCATGGATTGTTATTGGACTAAATGCAGTTTGTGTGTGCTGCCCTGCCCTGCCCTGCCCTGATCAAATCAAATAATGGACATTGCGTTTCCCTCAAAATGTAGGCAGTACATACAGCCTTTGTTTTTAGTCTAGGAGACTGTCAATGTCTGTAGTCCATTAGGGCACTATAAAATCCCTTCAATGTTTTGCCTGATTCTGTTAATTCCCAAGTTCCCTTTTCTCCGTTTAGATTTCCCCGTTGACCGTTTGTCCCTGTTTTGGCAGGTTTTCGCTCTCAAAAGTACACCTTTTTAATAGCAAAACAGCACAATTGGATGTTCTATGTCCACAACAATGTTTAAACCCTATCAGGTGACCATTTTTGAGGTCTGGGAAAAATGGAAGACATTTAGATTTTGGGGTGTAGTTACCCTTAAATGCAAGCGTGCACCAGGAAGAGACCTTTGTTTGGTTAAGCGGTGTTGCTGTAGGACAAATGGCCACTGGAGTGATGCAAATGATCACGGTATAATTCTGCCAGGCAGGCATAGGCTACTTTGTAGTTAACATTTACTTGCGAAGGTTTTGGGGGAAAGCCATTCCTTCCCTACCAGAAGAAGGTTATCATTAGCATCATCGCTAACGGCTACACAAAGTGTAGACATACGCGCGCACCGCACACATGCACACAGACAGGGGCATTCCTGTGCCCTTTCAGAAAGTTCATGGAAATACCAATCAC
>NW_028164956.1:410000-417500 GCF_964263955.1 Coregonus lavaretus
TTTTGAGGTCTGGGAAAAATGGAAGACATTTAGATTTTGGGGTGTAGTTACCCTTAAATGCAAGCGTGCACCAGGAAGAGACCTTTGTTTGGTTAAGCGGTGTTGCTGTAGGACAAATGGCCACTGGAGTGATGCAAATGATCACGGTATAATTCTGCCAGGCAGGCATAGGCTACTTTGTAGTTAACATTTACTTGCGAAGGTTTTGGGGGAAAGCCATTCCTTCCCTACCAGAAGAAGGTTATCATTAGCATCATCGCTAACGGCTACACAAAGTGTAGACATACGCGCGCACCGCACACATGCACACAGACAGGGGCATTCCTGTGCCCTTTCAGAAAGTTCATGGAAATACCAATCACTGATGCATTTTGTTCATGTCTTATGATTGGCTTGGGCAAATTAATATGTTTTCTAACAAGTTGAATAGATTTAGTTGATTTCCTACTAAGTTCAATAAATGTTTGAATATTGTTGAATTTGGGTTTAATGTCTGGATTCCGTGATTCGGTCCGCAACGCCTATTTTATAGGGCCCTAGTCCATGAACTTGTCATAAGTCAACATAGGATATGCCCTCTTCCACCCCCACAAGACTCAAATATATATATATATATCTTGGAAATGTAAGCAAGGTTTGAGCTTCTTCAGTCTGTGTCATAAAGTGGATACTTTTCTGTGTCTCGTTCAGAGTGAGTGACACATTGACTTTATATAGTGTACCAAGAGTTGTTCCCTCGCTTACGGCCATACCAGCCTGAATACGCCAGATCTCGTCCGATCTTGGAAGCTAAGCAGGGTTTGGCCTGGTTAGTACTTGGATGGGAGACCGCCTGGGAATATCAGGTGCTGTAAGCTTTTTGTCCCAGTAGAGCGTGCTCTTGTGTCATGGAGCAATTGCCTTTTATTTATCACCCTAATAATATCATGGATTGTTATTGGACTAAATGCAGTTTGTGTGTGCTGCCCTGCCCTGCCCTGCCCTGATCAAATCAAATAATGGACATTGCGTTTCCCTCAAAATGTAGGCAGTACATACAGCCTTTGTTTTTAGTCTAGGAGACTGTCAATGTCTGTAGTCCATTAGGGCACTATAAAATCCCTTCAATGTTTTGCCTGATTCTGTTAATTCCCAAGTTCCCTTTTCTCCGTTTAGATTTCCCCGTTGACCGTTTGTCCCTGTTTTGGCAGGTTTTCGCTCTCAAAAGTACACCTTTTTAATAGCAAAACAGCACAATTGGATGTTCTATGTCCACAACAATGTTTAAACCCTATCAGGTGACCATTTTTGAGGTCTGGGAAAAATGGAAGACATTTAGATTTTGGGGTGTAGTTACCCTTAAATGCAAGCGTGCACCAGGAAGAGACCTTTGTTTGGTTAAGCGGTGTTGCTGTAGGACAAATGGCCACTGGAGTGATGCAAATGATCACGGTATAATTCTGCCAGGCAGGCATAGGCTACTTTGTAGTTAACATTTACTTGCGAAGGTTTTGGGGGAAAGCCATTCCTTCCCTACCAGAAGAAGGTTATCATTAGCATCATCGCTAACGGCTACACAAAGTGTAGACATACGCGCGCACCGCACACATGCACACAGACAGGGGCATTCCTGTGCCCTTTCAGAAAGTTCATGGAAATACCAATCACTGATGCATTTTGTTCATGTCTTATGATTGGCTTGGGCAAATTAATATGTTTTCTAACAAGTTGAATAGATTTAGTTGATTTCCTACTAAGTTCAATAAATGTTTGAATATTGTTGAATTTGGGTTTAATGTCTGGATTCCGTGATTCGGTCCGCAACGCCTATTTTATAGGGCCCTAGTCCATGAACTTGTCATAAGTCAACATAGGATATGCCCTCTTCCACCCCCACAAGACTCAAATATATATATATATATATCTTGGAAATGTAAGCAAGGTTTGAGCTTCTTCAGTCTGTGTCATAAAGTGGATACTTTTCTGTGTCTCGTTCAGAGTGACTGACACATTGACTTTATATAGTGTACCAAGAGTTGTTCCCTCGCTTACGGCCATACCAGCCTGAATACGCCCGATCTCGTCCGATCTCGGAAGCTAAGCAGGGTCGGGCCTGGTTAGTACTTGGATGGGAGACCACCTGGGAATACCAGGTGCTGTAAGCTTTTTGTCCCAGTAGAGCGTGCTCTTGTGTCATGGAGCAATTGCCTTTTATTTATCACCCTAATAATATCATGGATTGTTATTGGACTAAATGCAGTTTGTGTGTGCTGCCCTGCCCTGCCCTGCCCTGATCAAATAAAATAATGGACATTGCGTTTCCCTCAAAATGTAGGCAGTACATACAGCCTTTGTTTTTAGTCTAGGAGACTGTCAATGTCTGTAGTCCATTAGGGCACTATAAAATCCCTTCAATGTTTTGCCTGATTCTGTTAATTCCCAAGTTCCCTTTTCTCCGTTTAGATTTCCCCGTTGACCGTTTGTCCCTGTTTTGGCAGGTTTTCGCTCTCAAAAGTACACCTTTTTAATAGCAAAACAGCACAATTGGATGTTCTATGTCCACAACAATGTTTAAACCCTATCAGGTGACCATTTTTGAGGTCTGGGAAAAATGGAAGACATTTAGATTTTGGGGTGTAGTTACCCTTAAATGCAAGCGTGCACCAGGAAGAGACCTTTGTTTGGTTAAGCGGTGTTGCTGTAGGACAAATGGCCACTGGAGTGATGCAAATGATCACGGTATAATTCTGCCAGGCAGGCATAGGCTACTTTGTAGTTAACATTTACTTGCGAAGGTTTTGGGGGAAAGCCATTCCTTCCCTACCAGAAGAAGGTTATCATTAGCATCATCGCTAACGGCTACACAAAGTGTAGACATACGCGCGCACCGCACACATGCACACAGACAGGGGCATTCCTGTGCCCTTTCAGAAAGTTCATGGAAATACCAATCACTGATGCATTTTGTTCATGTCTTATGATTGGCTTGGGCAAATTAATATGTTTTCTAACAAGTTGAATAGATTTAGTTGATTTCCTACTAAGTTCAATAAATGTTTGAATATTGTTGAATTTGGGTTTAATGTCTGGATTCCGTGATTCGGTCCGCAACGCCTATTTTATAGGGCCCTAGTCCATGAACTTGTCATAAGTCAACATAGGATATGCCCTCTTCCACCCCCACAAGACTCAAATATATATATATATATCTTGGAAATGTAAGCAAGGTTTGAGCTTCTTCAGTCTGTGTCATAAAGTGGATACTTTTCTGTGTCTCGTTCAGAGTGAGTGACACATTGACTTTATATAGTGTACCAAGAGTTGTTCCCTCGCTTACGGCCATACCAGCCTGAATACGCCAGATCTCGTCCGATCTCGGAAGCTAAGCAGGGTTTGGCCTGGTTAGTACTTGGATGGGAGACCGCCTGGGAATATCAGGTGCTGTAAGCTTTTTGTCCCAGTAGAGCGTGCTCTTGTGTCATGGAGCAATTGCCTTTTATTTATCACCCTAATAATATCATGGATTGTTATTGGACTAAATGCAGTTTGTGTGTGCTGCCCTGCCCTGCCCTGCCCTGATCAAATCAAATAATGGACATTGCGTTTCCCTCAAAATGTAGGCAGTACATACAGCCTTTGTTTTTAGTCTAGGAGACTGTCAATGTCTGTAGTCCATTAGGGCACTATAAAATCCCTTCAATGTTTTGCCTGATTCTGTTAATTCCCAAGTTCCCTTTTCTCCGTTTAGATTTCCCCGTTGACCGTTTGTCCCTGTTTTGGCAGGTTTTCGCTCTCAAAAGTACACCTTTTTAATAGCAAAACAGCACAATTGGATGTTCTATGTCCACAACAATGTTTAAACCCTATCAGGTGACCATTTTTGAGGTCTGGGAAAAATGGAAGACATTTAGATTTTGGGGTGTAGTTACCCTTAAATGCAAGCGTGCACCAGGAAGAGACCTTTGTTTGGTTAAGCGGTGTTGCTGTAGGACAAATGGCCACTGGAGTGATGCAAATGATCACGGTATAATTCTGCCAGGCAGGCATAGGCTACTTTGTAGTTAACATTTACTTGCGAAGGTTTTGGAGGAAAGCCATTCCTTCCCTACCAGAAGAAGGTTATCATTAGCATCATCGCTAACGGCTACACAAAGTGTAGACATACGCGCGCACCGCACACATGCACACAGACAGGGGCATTCCTGTGCCCTTTCAGAAAGTTCATGGAAATACCAATCACTGATGCATTTTGTTCATGTCTTATGATTGGCTTGGGCAAATTAATATGTTTTCTAACAAGTTGAATAGATTTAGTTGATTTCCTACTAAGTTCAATAAATGTTTGAATATTGTTGAATTTGGGTTTAATGTCTGGATTCCGTGATTCGGTCCGCAACGCCTATTTTATAGGGCCCTAGTCCATGAACTTGTCATAAGTCAACATAGGATATGCCCTCTTCCACCCCCACAAGACTCAAATATATATATATATATCTTGGAAATGTAAGCAAGGTTTGAGCTTCTTCAGTCTGTGTCATAAAGTGGATACTTTTCTGTGTCTCGTTCAGAGTGAGTGACACATTGACTTTATATAGTGTACCAAGAGTTGTTCCCTCGCTTACGGCCATACCAGCCTGAATACGCCCGATCTCGTCCGATCTCGGAAGCTAAGCAGGGTCGGGCCTGGTTAGTACTTGGATGGGAGACCGCCTGGGAATACCAGGTGCTGTAAGCTTTTTGTCCCAGTAGAGCGTGCTCTTGTGTCATGGAGCAATTGCCTTTTATTTATCACCCTAATAATATCATGGATTGTTATTGGACTAAATGCAGTTTGTGTGTGCTGCCCTGCCCTGCCCTGCCCTGATCAAATAAAATAATGGACATTGCGTTTCCCTCAAAATGTAGGCAGTACATACAGCCTTTGTTTTTAGTCTAGGAGACTGTCAATGTCTGTAGTCCATTAGGGCACTATAAAATCCCTTCAATGTTTTGCCTGATTCTGTTAATTCCCAAGTTCCCTTTTCTCCGTTTAGATTTCCCCGTTGACCGTTTGTCCCTGTTTTGGCAGGTTTTCGCTCTCAAAAGTACACCTTTTTAATAGCAAAACAGCACAATTGGATGTTCTATGTCCACAACAATGTTTAAACCCTATCAGGTGACCATTTTTGAGGTCTGGGAAAAATGGAAGACATTTAGATTTTGGGGTGTAGTTACCCTTAAATGCAAGCGTGCACCAGGAAGAGACCTTTGTTTGGTTAAGCGGTGTTGCTGTAGGACAAATGGCCACTGGAGTGATGCAAATGATCACGGTATAATTCTGCCAGGCAGGCATAGGCTACTTTGTAGTTAACATTTACTTGCGAAGGTTTTGGGGGAAAGCCATTCCTTCCCTACCAGAAGAAGGTTATCATTAGCATCATCGCTAACGGCTACACAAAGTGTAGACATACGCGCGCACCGCACACATGCACACAGACAGGGGCATTCCTGTGCCCTTTCAGAAAGTTCATGGAAATACCAATCACTGATGCATTTTGTTCATGTCTTATGATTGGCTTGGGCAAATTAATATGTTTTCTAACAAGTTGAATAGATTTAGTTGATTTCCTACTAAGTTCAATAAATGTTTGAATATTGTTGAATTTGGGTTTAATGTCTGGATTCCGTGATTCGGTCCGCAACGCCTATTTTATAGGGCCCTAGTCCATGAACTTGTCATAAGTCAACATAGGATATGCCCTCTTCCACCCCCACAAGACTCAAATATATATATATATATCTTGGAAATGTAAGCAAGGTTTGAGCTTCTTCAGTCTGTGTCATAAAGTGGATACTTTTCTGTGTCTCGTTCAGAGTGAGTGACACATTGACTTTATATAGTGTACCAAGAGTTGTTCCCTCGCTTACGGCCATACCAGCCTGAATACGCCCGATCTCGTCCGATCTCGGAAGCTAAGCAGGGTCGGGCCTGGTTAGTACTTGGATGGGAGACCGCCTGGGAATACCAGGTGATGTAAGCTTTTTGTCCCAGTAGAGCGTGCTCTTGTGTCATGGAGCAATTGCCTTTTATTTATCACCCTAATAATATCATGGATTGTTATTGGACTAAATGCAGTTTGTGTGTGCTGCCCTGCCCTGCCCTGCCCTGATCAAATCAAATAATGGACATTGCGTTTCCCTCAAAATGTAGGCAGTACATACAGCCTTTGTTTTTAGTCTAGGAGACTGTCAATGTCTGTAGTCCATTAGGGCACTATAAAATCCCTTCAATGTTTTGCCTGATTCCGTTAATTCCCAAGTTCCCTTTTCTCCGTTTAGATTTCCCCGTTGACCGTTTGTCCCTGTTTTGGCAGGTTTTCGCTCTCAAAGGTACACCTTTTTAATAGCAAAACAGCACAATTGGATGTTCTATGTCCACAACAATGTTTAAACCCTATCAGGTGACCATTTTTGAGGTCTGGGAAAAATGGAAGACATTTAGATTTTGGGGTGTAGTTACCCTTAAATGCAAGCGTGCACCAGGAAGAGACCTTTGTTTGGTTAAGCGGTGTTGCTGTAGGACAAATGGCCACTGGAGTGATGCAAATGATCACGGTATAATTCTGCCAGGCAGGCATAGGCTACTTTGTAGTTAACATTTACTTGCGAAGGTTTTGGGGGAAAGCCATTCCTTCCCTACCAGAAGAAGGTTATCATTAGCATCATCGCTAACGGCTACACAAAGTGTAGACATACGCGCGCACCGCACACATGCACACAGACAGGGGCATTCCTGTGCCCTTTCAGAAAGTTCATGGAAATACCAATCACTGATGCATTTTGTTCATGTCTTATGATTGGCTTGGGCAAATTAATATGTTTTCTAACAAGTTGAATAGATTTAGTTGATTTCCTACTAAGTTCAATAAATGTTTGAATATTGTTGAATTTGGGTTTAATGTCTGGATTCCGTGATTCGGTCCGCAACGCCTATTTTATAGGGCCCTAGTCCATGAACTTGTCATAAGTCAACATAGGATATGCCCTCTTCCACCCCCACAAGACTCAAATATATATATATATATCTTGGAAATGTAAGCAAGGTTTGAGCTTCTTCAGTCTGTGTCATAAAGTGGATACTTTTCTGTGTCTCGTTCAGAGTGAGTGACACATTGACTTTATATAGTGTACCAAGAGTTGTTCCCTCGCTTACGGCCATACCAGCCTGAATACGCCAGATCTCGTCCGATCTCGGAAGCTAAGCAGGGTTTGGCCTGGTTAGTACTTGGATGGGAGACCGCCTGGGAATATCAGGTGCTGTAAGCTTTTTGTCCCAGTAGAGCGTGCTCTTGTGTCATGGAGCAATTGCCTTTTATTTATCACCCTAATAATATCATGGATTGTTATTGGACTAAATGCAGTTTGTGTGTGCTGCCCTGCCCTGCCCTGCCCTGATCAAATCAAATAATGGACATTGCGTTTCCCTCAAAATGTAGGCAGTACATACAGCCTTTGTTTTTAGTCTAGGAGACTGTCAATGTC
>NW_028164956.1:425000-475406 GCF_964263955.1 Coregonus lavaretus
CACGGTATAATTCTGCCAGGCAGGCATAGGCTACTTTGTAGTTAACATTTACTTGCGAAGGTTTTGGGGGAAAGCCATTCCTTCCCTACCAGAAGAAGGTTATCATTAGCATCATCGCTAACGGCTACACAAAGTGTAGACATACGCGCGCACCGCACACATGCACACAGACAGGGGCATTCCTGTGCCCTTTCAGAAAGTTCATGGAAATACCAATCACTGATGCATTTTGTTCATGTCTTATGATTGGCTTGGGCAAATGAATGCGTTTTCTAACAAGTTGAATAGATTTAGTTGATTTCCTACTAAGTTCAATAAATGTTTGAATATTGTTGAATTTGGGTTTAATGTCTGGATTCCGTGATTCGGTCCGCAACGCCTATTTTATAGGGCCCTAGTCCATGAACTTGTCATAAGTCAACATAGGATATGCCCTCTTCCCCCCATTTTACATTTTACATTTTAGTCATTTAGCAGACGCTCTTATCCAGAGCGACTTACAGGAGCAATTAGGGTTAGGTGCCTTGCTCAAGGGCACATTTACGTCATTTAGCAGACGCTCTTATCCAGAGCGACGCACCAATTGGTGCGTTCACCCTATAGCCAGTAGGATAACCACTTTACAATTTGGGGGGGGGGTAGAAGGATTACTTTATCCTATCCCAGGTATTCCTTAAAGAGGTGGGGTTTCAAATGCCTCCGGAAGGTGGTGAGTGACTCCGCTGTCCTGGCATCGTGAGGGAGCTTGTTCCACCATTGGGGTGCCAGAGCAGCGAACAGTTTTGACTGGGCTGAGCGGGAACTATGCTTCCGCAGAGGAAGGGGAGCCAGCAGGCCAGAGGTGGATGAACGCAATGCCCTCGTTTGGGTGTAGGGACTGATCAGAGCCCGAAGGTACAGAGGTGCCGTTCCCCTCACTGCTCCATAGGCAAGCACCATGGTCTTGTAGCGGATGCGAGCTTCAACTGGAAGCCAGTGGAGTGTGCGGAGGAGGGGGGTGACGTGAGAGAACTTGGGAAGGTTGAACACCAGACGGGCTGCGGCATTCTGGATGAGTTGTAGGGGTTTAATGGCACAGGCAGGGAGGCCAGCCAACAGCGAGTTGCAGTAGTCCAGACGGGAGATGACAAGTGCCTGGATTAGGACCTGTGCCGCTTCCTGTGTAAGGCAGGGTCGTACTCTCCGAATGTTGTAGAGCATGAACCTGCAGGAGCGGGTCACCGCCTTGATGTTGGCGGAGAACGACAGGGTGTTGTCCAGGGTCACGCCTAGGCTCTTCGCACTCTGGGAGGAGGACACAGCGGAGTTGTCAACCGTGATGGCGAGATCATGGAACGGGCAGTCCTTCCCCGGGAGGAAGAGCAGCTCCGTCTTGCCAGGGTTCAGCTTGAGGTGGTGATCCGTCATCCATACTGATATGTCTGCCAGACATGCAGAGATGCGATTCGCCACCTGGTTATCAGAAGGGGGAAAGGAGAAGATTAGTTGTGTATCGTCAGCGTAGCAATGATAGGAGAGGCCATGTGAGGATATGACAGAGCCAAGTGACTTGGTGTATAGGGAGAAAAGGAGAGGGCCTAGAACTGAGCCCTGGGGGACACCAGTGGTGAGAGCACGTGGTGCGGAGACAGCTTCTCGCCACGCCACTTGGTAGGAGCGACCGGTCAGGTAGGACGCAATCCAGGAGTGAGCCGCGCCGGAGATGCCCAGCTCGGAGAGGGTGGAGAGGAGGATCTGATGGTTCACAGTATCAAAGGCAGCAGACAGGTCTAGAAGGACAAGAGCAGAGGAGAGAGAGTTAGCTTTAGCAGTGCGGAGAGCCTCCGTGACACAGAGAAGAGCAGTCTCAGTTGAATGACCAGTCCTGAAACCTGACTGGTTTGGATCAAGAAGGTCATTCTGAGAGATAGCAAGAGAGTTGGCTAAAGACGGCACGCTCAATAGTTTTGGAAAGAAAAGAAAGAAGGGATACTGGTCTGTAGTTGTTGACATCAGTGGGATCGAGTGTTGGTTTCTTGAGAAGGGGAGCAACTCTCGCTCTCTTGAAGACGGAAGGGACATGGCCAGCGGTCAAGGATGAGTTGATCAGCAAGGTGAGGTAGGGGAGAAGGTCACCGGAGATGGTCTGGAGAAGAGAGGAGGGGATGGGGTCAAGCGGGCAGGTTGTTGGGCGGCCTGCAGTCACAAGTCGCAGGATTTTATCTGGAGAGAGAGGGGAGAAAGAAGTCAAAGCATAGGGTAGGGCAGTGTGAGTAGGACCAGCAGTGTCATTAGACTTAACAAACGAGGATCGAATGTCGTCAACCTTCTTTTCAAAGTGGTTGACGAAGTCATCCACAGAGAGAGAGGAGGGGGGGGGCGGGGGGGGAGGATTCAGGAGGGAGGAAAATGTGGCAAAGAGCTTCCTAGGGTTAGAGGCAGATGCTTGGAATTTAGAGTGGTAGAAAGTGGCCTTAGCAGCAGAAACAGATGAAGAAAATGTAGAGAGGAGGGAGTGAAAAGATGCCAGGTCGGCAGGGAGTTTAGTTTTCTTCCATTTCCGCTCCGCTGCCCGGAGCTCTGTTCTGTGAGCTCGCAATGAGTCATCAAGCCACGGAGCTGGAGGGGAGGACCGAGCCGGCCGGGAGGATAGGGGACACAGAGAGTCAAAGGATGCAGAAAGGGAGGAGAGGAGGGTTGAGGAGGCAGAATCAGGAGATTGGAGGGAGAAGGATTGAGCAGAGGGAAGAGATGATAGGATGGAAGAGGAGAGAGTAGTGGGAGAGAGAGAGCGAAGGTTGCGGCGGCGCATTACCATCTGTGTAGGGGCAGAGTGAGTAGTGTGGGAGGAGAGCGAGAGAGAAAAGGAAACAAAGTAGTGGTCGGAGACATGGAGGGGAGTTGCAGTGAGATTAGTAGAAGAGCAGCATCTAGTAAAGATGAGGTCAAGCGTATTGCCTGCCTTGTGAGTAGGGGGGGACGGTGAGAGGGTGAGGTCAAAAGAGGAGAGAAGTGGAAAGAAGGAGGCAGAGAGAAATGAGTCAAATGTGGACATAGGGAGGTTGAAATCCCCCAAAACTGTGAGGGGTGAGCCATCCTCAGGAAAGGAACTTATCAAGGCGTCAAGCTCATTGATGAACTCTCCAGTGGACCTTAGTGGATTGAAGCTGAGCTGGTCCTGGAGTGGTGATGTGGTTCAACTGGGTCTGTCTCTCCCCAGCTGCAGGTTTGGGTGTGACCACGATGGTGAACACACCCATGGTGTCTGGTCCGGATCGTACTGCTGCTAAGGTGTACACACCTGCGTCTGTAAGTTTAATGTCTTGGATGGTTAGTAGGATTTCATCACCTTTACATGCACCCCCTTTTGACCCCTGCACACCCCTTATCATTGAAAACCTAGCTGCTTTAGAAGCATCTCCTATTACATATGGATAGCCTCTACGCCATTCCCAGAAGGTGCCAACATTTGTAATCATAAAATCCCAATATGGACACCACTTTCCCCCACACAGATAAGTACTTCTCTTTAACACATGGGGATACATTTTGTTACAGTTTTCCTTCTGGTTCCAATTGCAACCAGTGTCCCCAATTCCACTAGCCCTATTCCTCCATGACCAGATCTTACATGGTTCTAGGGACATCACTTGAGATTCCCCTTCCTGTAAGGTAATGACTATATTATGATACTGACTGGATGTCACTGTTCCCCATAGGGCCAGCCCCGCTAGTAACCATACCATCCTCCCCGTCTGCAGCCAAGTCCTGTTGTACTTGATCTAGAGTTCTTCCTGGAACTATATCTTTGGCACAATGTGGTCTGTGGTACCACACGTCCTTCTTACTCGTGTTTACCCTCAGCGAGTGACTTGATACCTCTTTCACCTGAAAAGGCCCTTCCCACCTTGGCTCCGTCCACTTCCTGGAATGCACCTTCACTCTCACCCAATCTCCCACCAGGATGTCTCTGTTCTCGTCCGTGGTTTCAACAGCAGGAGTGCGCACTTCCACCACCTGTTTAGACAATCTTTCAACAAGAGAAATTAGTGCCTGCATGTAGTCTGTATATCTGATTTTTGCAATATCTAGCCTAGCCTCTTCTCATCCATTGTGGTCCATCAATGTGTGCAATCCCATGTGCATGGGCAGAGTCTGTGTAGATGTCCACATTCTTTCCTTCACTTAGTTGTAGAGCTCTCCTCAACGGCCTAAGTTCAGCTAACTGTGCTGAAGCTTCATTGGGACCAAGTTTCTCTGCTTCCATTACTTAATGTCCTCCTTCTGTGTCTTGTTTCACCACTGCATAGGCAGCAGTGTTTCCTTCCTTTGGGTCCTTTGACCTGTAGCAGCATCCATCAGTGAACAGGGTGATTTTGTTCCCCTCCAAGGGTGAGTTTTGCAGGTCCATTCGGACTTTAATCTGTTTGGCTGCTCTATCCTCACAGACATGTGGTTCTCCAAAACCCATACCATCGGTCATATTGGTTGCTGTTGTCACATATGTAATGTGCTTTGCAGTGATGGCCTTTGTTATGCTGGATTTTCTTTTACTGGACATTGTGAAAAGTTTGGAGCCTATAAAAGCGGTCACCCCATGATCTGTATTGATTTCAAGTGGATGTCTCATCACAATGTGGGCTGTTTTACCTATAGCTTTTGCAATGGCAGCCATGTGTCTGGCACAGTCAGTCTGTCCTGTTTCAATGTTGTCCAGTTTCGCGCTATAGTAGTGTAACACTCTTCTTTCCCCCTTTTGTTTCTGATACAGGATGGAATGTACATAACCATCCTGCTCCGAAACATCCAAACAGAATGGCGTGGTGTAATCGGGTAAGGACAGTGCTTCAGCCTGTGCCAGCATCTGTTTGAGTTGGATTAAAGCTGCCTCTGCTTCCGGAGTCCACTTAAGGACTGCTGTGAGGTTTCTGTTTCCTGCTTCTCTCAAGATTGCCCGCAGTGGTTCCACTTTAAGACAGTATTCTGGCACATGCGTTCTGCTATATCCAGTAAGGCCAAGAAATGACAAAAGGTGTTGTACAGTAGTAGGTTTGGGATGTTCCAAGATGGAGGTCCTCTGAGCCACAGACACAGCTTGTCCCTTCCCTGACAGCACTCTTCCCAGGAACTGGACACTTCTCCGACAGCACTGCACTTTCTCTTTCTTTACCTTGTATCCCTTTTTGGCCACCAACAGGAGAAGGGACTTGGTGGCCTGCAAACAAGACTCAGCAGTGGGTGCTGCCAACAGAAGATCATCAACGTATTGGAGTAGTGTCACCCCCTCAGGTAATGTTAGTTCTTCCAAGTGGCTCTTCAGGATAGCGTTGAAGATTCCCGGGGAATCACGGTAGCCTTGTGGAAGTCGGGAATACGTAAATTGCTGCCCTCTATAGGTAAATGCAAAAAGTGGTTGGGACTCTGGATGTAATGGGATGCAGAAAAATGCATTGGCGAGATCCACTACTGTAAACCAATCTTGGGTGGGTGAAATGTTCTGTAAGGCCAGATATGGGTCTGGTACAGGTCGAACATCTGGTACAGTTACTTCGTTGATTGGTCTGAAGTCCTGCACCATCCTCCATTTCCCAGTGTCACCTTTCTTTACTGGAAGGATGGGTGTATTCCACACAGAACAGGTTGGATATATAACCTGTCCTTTTTGGAGTCCTGATATCGTAGGCTCAATACCCCTCGTCTTCTCTTCACTGAGAGGGTATTGAGATTTGTGAACTGGGATAGTGAGTTCACTTCCTTCTCGAATGGAGACAACCACTGGTTCTACATCAACCAGCCCCACATCTTCAGCACTTGTTGTCCACAGTTCCTCTGGTAGTTGATTGAAAATGTTAGGAGTATCCGGATGATCAGTCATCTCCCTGCCATGGTAACGTGATCTCCTCACAACCTCTGGTTTTGACACATCATCCACATTGAGTTTAATTCTCCATACTTGATTTCCCTCAAGGAATGCGCTTTCCACTTTGTAACAAGAGGTTTTGTTCCACCGTAGGCAACTTGCTGCCTTTACCGCTGGTCCCAGAGATCTTGCCTCATATCCAAATCCCACGAGAAGGGTAACATGCGGCATAGAATCATTAGGAAGAGCAAACCATTTGTCTGTGAGTACCACGTCTCCATCCATGACCATGCAGCTGGTAGCCACTCCTTCTTTGAGTATGTACATATAATTGCTGGTCACAATCGGGCGCCTATCGTCCATTTCCTCCTCCCAGGCTTCATCCAAGTCCCTGGTATAGTTCATTGTCATGTGCGGAGGGTCCTCAGGTGGATAGTATGCATTTAAGGTCTGTATCCAGGCCTTCCATAGTTGGAACTCTCTGCATACTCGGGGAGCATCAGGGTCAGTATCCATGAGCTTCAGCCAGTAAACATATGCTTCCTCCTCATCTTCCTCGTTTAGGTGTGTTCCCACATATAGCATGTGAGGGGGGTCGGAGAGTTTTTTCATGATTACTGGCATGAGATCATCTATGGGCGTGATGGATGCATGTAAACCCTCCTGGTTACAATAGATACTACATCCCAGTTTGGAAAGCTGGTCCCTCCCCATGAGCCCCATTGAGCATTCCGGGTTGTATAGAAACTGATGGGTAACCTGTTGGTCATCCCATACAACCTCCAATGGAACTGTGTATGGCTTTCTCATTATAGCCCCAGAAACCCCAGAGAAAGCTTGTGTTTTGGTAGTGAGTTGATATGTTGCTTGTACAGAAGACCATGTACATCCTGTATCAATCAGCATATTATGTTGTCTTCCTCCAATCGAACATGTCACTATCGGCTCTGAACCTGGTGGGAAAGTGTAAATGTTGGTGGTGGGATCCTTATGGGTTTCTGGGCAGCTTCATTGGTAATTGTGTTCATCACCCAGCCATGACATGCTGGGCAGGAAGGCAGCGTTAGGCACTGCTGGGTCTTGTTTTCGGTTCTGCTGTTGTGGTGGTTGGTGCTGCTGGACTGGCATTCCTCCTCCTTGCCAGTTTCCCCATCCTTGTTGGTATCTCGGTGCTTGTCTTCTGGACTGTCCCATGTAACCCCTCCCTCTTTGTTGTCCCTGTCTTGGGAGATAACAGTGTCTTGCCAGGTGGCCATGCATCCCACAGTTAAAACACCCTTGGTCAGCGTATCTAGGGGTGTATCCCTGTTGTCGTGGTGGTATATAGGATTGCTGGTATGCGGGTGCACCATATCCAGGAGGACCAGAAGGTGCCATCATTTCCGTCATTGCCTGTATTACAGCAGTAACTGCAGCAGTAGTATCATTTCCGGGTGCAGGAGTGGTAGGATTAGATGTTGGGGTACTGGTTACCACCATTTGTTTTCCCGGCTTGTCCTCTGTCAGTTGCTTCTTCAGAACCTTTTTCTGAAGTTGTTTGAGTTCATCCTCTTCCTTTCGCTTACCCTCTCTCCATCGTTCCACATGGTGTTGTGCTATCTCGGTAAATTCCGGAATTGATTTTGCGGTGATTGCCACAACTTTTTCACATTCAGCTCGAGCCTGATCCGGGAGTCCCCCCAAGCAGTTTGTCAGGAAGAGGTGCTTCATGGTGTCTTTTCCTGGTTCTTCATTCCATGCTTGCCTCCAGAGGCACTTAGCCCTCTTCATGTATGCTGGTATGGTTTCATCGTCATTCAATATCAGAGTTCTCATCAGTTCGGGTCTGGCCTGGGTAGGATACTTCCTCCTTATGACATTCCATACGTCACTGCGGTGGGGGTCAAATCTTGTAGCCGACCACACTTGCCCTCTCAGTCCCCCAGAGGTCATTATCTCTCTGCATTCCTGGTCTCCCATACACCTGTTCATTACAGTAACCATATCACCTATGGTGAGTTCATCCGCTGCTGTGAGACTCTCAAAAGACTTCACCCATCTGTGTCCAGATTCATCAGGTTGGGGGAGACTGTCCACCAGTGTCTGTATGTCTCTGTGAGACCATGGCTTGTAAACTGAGACCCCCCCTGGGGTCTCCCTCAACGGGTACTGCCCCCCTTTGTGTCCTTCTCTGGACTGGGCCCTGGCTCGGGTATGGTATGCAGGTCCATCATTGTTGTCCCATATGTCTCCATCAAAAGCTCCACATATTAGTTTTTGTTGTTTCCCTCTTTCCTCCTCACTCTCTTCCCCATCTCTGAGGTCAATACAGTGTCCCCTTACTGGTGAGCGTTCACTTTCACTTCCGTTCTTGTTCGCTTTGAGCTCCATTTTTTACTTTTGCAATTGTGCTTCCTGGTGTCGTACTTCCTCTTTTATCATCTTCAACTCTTCCAGTCGTTCTTCATCTCTCTGTCTCTCAAGTCTCTCCCTCCTTTCCCCTTCTTCAGCATCCTTGTTTCGTTGCCACTCCCCCTGGGCTAGACCACCTCTTACGTTTCCTCCAGTTAGGCTCATTCTCTCTTCCTTCTCACTCTCACCGTCACCGTAAATACTCCCTCCTCCTTCTGTTCCGCATCTGTTCCCCGTCTCTCCCTCAATTCTACTCAGTTCAAACACTCCTTTTTCTAGCGCTCTTGCAGCTTTTAGAAGTACATCCACTTCTCCCCTTCTGTCAGTCATATCGCTCTTTCTGACCCACACTCCTTCTTCCCCCTCATCTGTCCTTTGTTGATAGTGGACTTTTCCCGCTATATCCAGAACCGGAGCCATTGTTTTTGGGTGGTCTTCATATGGTGGTGGCGCTGTTGGTAAGGGTGGGTATAAACGGGTCCTTTCCTTTTGTCCTGTTTTCTCCGCACACAGTTTCTTCAATTTTCCAAGCATTGCTAGGCCAATCCTCTCCTTTAGCTTTGCTTTCTCCATTGCGTCTTTAATTTTGCCACTGCGGGGCTCTCCTTCACTTTTCCATTCGCCTTCTGCTTTCTGGGTTTTCCGTTTCAACGTCTCCAGTATTCTCCCTGGTTCGCCTTCTACAGGCACTCCATCGGGGGACAGTATACAACCATCGTCTATCCATTCTCTATAAAGTTTTTCTCCTCGCCTGCTCCATTCTTTTCCATCTTTTCCTCCGTTTGTTTCAAGTGTGGATTTTAGAGCCTTCAATATTCTTTCCGCTTCTCCGCTGGTAGTCATGTTTTTTTCGTTTTAATTTGTAATATTCGTCCGCTATTTAGTTATTTAAAGTACATCTATCTATTATTCCCACCTAATTAGTTAAACTCGGCGCCAGGTTATTTCAACCTTAATTGTTTGAAAGCAGTATTCTTACAGTGCCACACATCAAATGGTAAATTGAAGGAATAAACCCAATTGTTTCAATTATTTAACCAATGTGGCGATACATCAAATTAAACGCCACACATCAATTGGTAAATTGAACGAATAAACCCAAGTTTTTCAATAATTTAACCAATGTGGTGATACATCAAATTAAACGCCACACATCAATTGGTAAATTGAACGAATAAACCCAAGTTTTTCAATTATTTAACCAATGGTTGATACATCAAATTAAACGCCACACCAAATCACTTCAATTTACTTATTTAAAAGCAGTATTACGCTATGTCAAACATCAAATGTTATATTTCAAATATATCAGTTCAAACGTTTTAGTTCAGTCACACTCATTCATCACTTTTCATTTCATGTTTTCGATTGTTACTGACGGGTTATATGGTTTGAGTAAACACAAATCCAACATTTATTCCCAAATTATACCGTTTGGACAGCCACAAACGTCTTTTGATTCCCAATTTGTTTTCTATCAAGGTATACAGGTTTATCATTCACACTTTCATGCATACGACAACACTCGCACTGTCTAACTTTTATAGTACCTCCTATGGGTGTCTTTTGTTAACGTTTGCACACTTTAAACTTTATTTCCTAATTGTAATTCTCATCATTTACTGTTTTAAAATATTCTTTGTATTCACAGTCAAAAATGGTACACAGTTAAACGTAGTATACAGTTATCACACAGCAAAAATAGTACACAGTTATCGCACTCACTCACAATACACAGTCATAATCCTATCATACAGTCAAATATGTCACACAGTCATAAATGACACACTTATATTCCACACACAATCTATTTGGGCACACAGCCGCGTCTATTTTATTCAAAACACTGTGCTGAACCTAGCCGCAACCCTTAGTTACGGACCTTGCCAGTCACCAGTATTATCAAAAATTTCCCGAACCTAGCCGTATCTCAGTTACGGACCTTGCCGGTATAATTCTTCGAACCTTAGTCGTACTGTCGTAGTTACGAACCTTGCCGATAGCAATTATTTAAACCAATTATTCCCTATATCTTCCGAACCTTAGCCGTATTGTCGCAATTACGGACCTTGCCGGTAGATGTCAGTATTGTCTCCTGAACCTAGCCGTATCTCACGGACCTTGCCGGTAGAACCAATACTCTCTGGTACCATGGTTTAAACATCACATTTACTAAAGGCTTGCATGTCACAATATTGTGCTTATCTACTCATAATAGTTTCATAATTGAGTTCACTTACATCAGACAGGTGTTTCACAAAATTAATTTGGATAAAGCCAATGTGCAGATCTTTAGTTATTTAACAATAGGTATCTGCTTACCTTTTTAGAAGCCCGGGCAGTTTGTGAAACACACGGTTCGATGAAAGAGGTGACCAAATGGGCCGGACAGTATCCAGCGAAGTCCCTTCTACCAGATCACGTCGGGGTCACCAATTGTCAAAGTCGCGTCAATTCAAATCTGGTATTAGGAACAAAAGAGGTCAACACGACTTCTAAGATATACTAGTTATTTTAATTAATGCAAAAAACTTCAATGGTAAATATGATGTTTCGTATATACGGACTCTTTGAAATACCTCGCAGGGCACTTCAGAGAACTAAAACATTGTTTCAGATCCAATACTCAAATACTCTGACAGAGAAAGTTTCCCACTTCTCTGCTGGCCAATTAGAGTAAAGGAATGAGTGTGGTTTTAACTTTACTCAGCCAATCCGTTGGTTCAGGTGTTGGTCCCATCTCCTCGGCGCCATTTGTTGCACACTTCAGCCAGGCACAAGTTTATCATAACAACCTGTCATAGTGAGAAGAGCCAGCTCCCTTAGACCTCATTCCTACGTCCAAGGAAGGTTCACAGATCACAAAGAACCAGCATAGTCTAGCATTTGGAGAAACAATCCTTATCTCATTTTACCCCCTAAAACAGCTCTTCACATCAATCACAGCCTGCCAGGTGTCACAACCTACATTAGCCCAGTCAAGAATGCATTCTTTCTAAGTTAGTCATCCCATCAATTTAGGAGAATAATAAATCCCCAATAAACGCCAGGGTTGTAGGTTCGATTCCCACGGGGGGTATGAAAAAAAAAAAAGTAACGTATGCACTAACTGTAAGTCGCTCTGGATAAGAGCGTCTGCTAAATTACTTAAACATGTTAAATGTAGAGGGCCCCGTAAACAGTTCCACAAACGTCAGCATGAGTGCTCTGACTGTGGAAGCACTAATCACTGGACCAAAGCTCACTGTCAGATGCACCAGCTGTGCGTCAAGTGCTTTTCTCCGGGCCACATGAGCTTTGACTGTAGTGAGGCTGGGCAGCGACAGAACCCTGGATGTGGACAGACTGGCAGGTCTCAGGAAAACTAGAAAGCCTCCGTTCTGAGGAGGGCAATGTGGGGCATTCTTATTTTTCCTCCACTGATGATGATATCCAATCTGTTTATTCTTACTTTTGTGAGTCAGTACCCAAGAACAACACAGTCATTTTTCAGAACACAATGAGAATTACTCAGAATGACAGTTTGTTTTACACCACTGTGCTAGTACAGGATAAAGTTGAGCTGAAGGGGATGTTAGATAGTGGGTCCATGGCTACTACTCTGCGCGCAGATATTGTACCTCGGTTGAGGGAGGCAGGAGTGGTAGAGGGGAACTTTCTAGCTCCTTCAGACATCATCCTGGTGGGTTGTGGTGGGAACAAACTAGCCCAGTGGGCATGTGACTTAAAAATTCAACTTTATGGCTTCTGTTATGTAGTCCCAGTGCTTATTGTTGATGGGCAGGTTGATTAACTCATTGTGGGAACTAATGTGTTGAAGTCTCTGATTAGACAGTGATTTTCTATGTGCTCACGCAGGTGCCCGAGAGCTGTGGCTGCACCAAGGGCTAAGCTATTGTGTGTTGTCTCTTCGTGTACAGGTATGTCATTTATTTTGTCAGAATTATGTTGTATATCATTTTACTTGTATTGTATAGTGTGTTGTTAGGCACTGAATGTGTCCCCTGTCGGTCTGTCCCCCTGTCGGTCTGTCACCTGTTTTTCTGTCTGTGTCCCAGGAGCCAGAGTAAATGCCAAAGACAACAAGTGGCTCACTCCTCTGCACCGGGCCGTGGCTTCCTGCAGTGAGGTACGTGTACTGATACTGTCAGCCCTCACACACACTCCTGTGCATATGTGTTTGACTGTTAAGTGTGTTGTGATTTTTAAATGCACTTTAAACAAAGTTGAACATGATTTGAACTGTGTTCCTGTAGGAGGCTGTCCAGGTGTTATTGAAACACTCTACTGACGTGAACGCCAGGGACAAGAACTGGCAAACGCCGCTCCACATCGCTGCGGCCAATAAGGCAGTCCGCTGTGCCGAGGCCCTGGTCCCTCTCCTCAGCAACGTGAACGTGTCAGACCGGGCCGGGCGCACGGCGCTGCACCATGCAGCCTTCAGTGGACACCAGGAGGTTAGCAATTAGCATGGACATGATTACACACTGTAGTCTACACTTTATACCTGTCCTATCCCCACGTTGAGCTTACTGTGCATCCGATTACTTATATTGGTTGAATGTAGGGCTGTGACGGTAATTGGATAACCGTGACATTGACGGTTTTGGATGAAGAACGCCATGAAAATAAAATAACCGTCAAAACCAAGTATGATTTTCTCTCCATAAAATGTTTTATCACCTTTTATTTTAATGTAGATATACTTTATCCATAGCGGGAGTGTTAACTCTTGATTATATGGTATTGTTTTGCTGACTTAGTTGGAGGAGATATAGACAGTTTAATAGATGGACTATCTTTTGATGCACCGCAATCACCAAATCTGCTCTATGTGCGAATAGGAGAGAATCTTTGAAGGTCAATTCAGGTTAATTGAAGAGGGGGGGTAAGGTGAAAAGTGGGGACCGGGGGTAACTATAGTACCTCTAGATCTATAGCCTACAGGCTGGGGGTGGGTGGGTAGCCTCTGACCTCTGACCTTCACCTCTGACCTTTTTCATTGTTACAGTAGATCAGAGGAGTGAGGTGAAAAAGATGGCTCTCATTGCAAAAAAAAACCCATAACAACCTGTTTGGGCACATTTCAGTTTCACACCTAACGACGATGGAGAACCAGATGACTTGGCCAGCCTGTTTGCAGAATATGCGCCAAACCCATAGGCTACCTACTAAGAATTCCAGCACCACAAACGGGACACCGATAAGTGGCGAGCACTGCCAGACACTGGAACTCGTTATTTAGTCATAGGAATGGTGCCTTTACGAACGGTGGAGAAACCCGCCTTCAAATAAATGCTCTGGAAATTTGACAGACTATACGAGTTACCGGGGAGAAAGTATTTGTCTCAAACAGCGGTCCCTACCTTGTTCAACAAGGTGAAGGGGGAGGTTCAGACAGAGCTAAAGGACGTAGATTTGTTTATTTTTGCACTGAATACGGACATGTGGTCAAGTGTAAATATGACTCCTTACATGAACCTAACAGTGCACTATCTGACGAAAGACTGGACACTGAAATCCAACTGTTTGGAAACAACCTACATTCCGGAATACCACACAGCCGACAAACTCTCCGAAGCCCTGCGTTCGGAATTCCTTGACTGGGCCCTTGATGAAAATCTAATGTCCTGTATCGCCACAGACAACAGGGCCAACATTGTGGCTGAAGTGAGGCAACTGAACTGGCCTTGGCTAAATTGCTTTGGCCACAATCTCCATCTCGCTGTCACCATCAATGTGAAGCTAGAGCACAGGCCGTGTTCTAGGCCTATGTAGAACTCTGGTGGGCACTTTTTAGCAGAGCTGGCGATTTAACAGGGGGACCTAGTAAGGCCCAGACCGAGCTGAACCTCCCAATTCACAACCTCATTCTTGTGAGAAATTAAGTTTTAATAACTAAGCTGTAATAACCATTTATAGGCTATTCAATATTAAAAGAATAAGCTATGCAAAATGATTGTTCATGAATAATTGTAATTCAGATGCCCGAGCAAATAAACAAACAAAATAGGCTAGTTTCCTTGAATCACTTAATGTTGCATTACCATAGGCCCATTGTTTTATTTAGCCAATCATACTCTAATTAAACCACTGATTATAATGAGTTAATAATGAGAATATAGAACATATTCTGGGAATCCTACATGTTACGTGTGTATACTATACCAGAAAGCATGATCATTAGCTTCTTCTGGATTGTTTTAAATCGCGTAGCCTGTCGGAAGGCAGCGGGTGCGGCGAATAGGCTTCCAAATAGATGACTGTTGAGTTGTGAATGTCAGTGAAAGAGAGGCTCAACCAGGCATATCGCAATTTTTCAAAATACAATGGAGGGAAAACAGTTTGGAAAGCAATTGGCTTATTGCTTCAAAGAGAAGAAGATGAAAATACTAATGTCTTTTTAATGATCAAAATCCTCAACTTAATTGAGGGAACAGTATCATTGGCATCGGCTATATCCCTGGTGAGTGTGCATATTCACTGTCTTTATCACTGGGTCAGTGCCACTTGAAAGTCGTGTTGAAAAATATTCTGCTAATCTCTCTAGTCATATAAAGTGTAGTAGAATTGCGTGATTTTAAAATAATAAAAGGCCACATTTTTCCAGTGAAAAGAAACCTACTCCACCACCCGCTGCATTGAACAGCCTGTGATTGAGTTATATTATTAGCCTAAATTATGACTATCCAATTTACTAATCACATTAGGAATAGTCAGCTATTTTACATAAGTTCCGAGCTGGTCATGGGTGCACTTCAGCCACGCTCAAGGTCCTAAACGATATTATAACCGCGATTGATAATAGACAGTACTGTGCAGCCGTCTTCATCGACCTGGCCAAGGCTTTCGACTCTGTCAACCACCGCATTCTTATTGGCAGACTAAATAGCCTTGGTTTCTCAAATGACTGCCTCGCCTGGTTCACCAACTACTTCTCAGATAGAGTTCAGTGTGTCAAATCGGAGGGCCTGTTGTCTGGACCTATGGCAGTCTCTATGGGGGTGCCACAGGGTTCAATTCTTGGGCCGACACTTTTCTCCTTGTATATCAATGATGTCGCTCTTGCTGCTGGTGACTCTCAGATCCACCTCTACGCAGACGACACCATTTTGTATACATCTGGCCCTTCATTGGACACTGTGTTAACAAACCTCCAAACGAGCTTCAATGCCATACAACACTCCTTCAGTAGCCTCCAACTGCTCTTAAACACTAGTAAAACTAAATGTATGCTTTTCAATCGAACGCTGCTGGCAGCCGCCCACCCGACTAGAATCACCACTCTCGACGGGTCTGACCTAGAGTATGTGGACAACTACAAATACCTAGGTGTCTGGTTAGACTGTAAACTCTCCTTCCAGACTCACATAAAGAATCTCCAATCCAAAGTTAAATCTAGAATCGGCTTCCTATTTCGCAACAAAGCCTCCTTCACTCATGCTGCCAAACATGCCCTCGTAAAACGGACTATCCTACCGATCCTTGACTTCGGCGATGTCATTTACAAAATAGCCTCCAACACTCTACTCAGCAAACTGGATGTAGTCTATCACAGTGCCATCCGTTTTGTCTCCAAAGCCCCATACACTACCCACCACTGTGACCTGTACGCTCTTGTTGGCTGGTCCTCACTACATGTTTGTCGTCAAACCCACTGGCTCCAGGCCATCTATAAATCACTGCTAGGCAGATCCCTGCCTTATCTTAGCTCATTGGTCACCATAGCAGCACCCACCCGTAGTCTGCGCTCCAGCAGGTATATCTCACTGGTCATTCCCAAAGCCAACACCTCCTTTGGCCGCCATTCCTTCCAGTTCTCTGCTGCCAATGACTGGAACGAATTGCAAAAATCTCTGAAGCTGGAGACTCTTATCTCCCTCACTAACTTTAAGCATCAGTTGTCAGAGCACCTTACCGATCACTGCACCTGTACACAGCCCATCTGAAATTAGGCCACCCAACTACCTCATCCCTATATTGTTATTTATTTTGCTCTTTTGCACCCCGGTATCTCTATTTGCACATAATCTCTTGCACATCTAGCATTCCAGTGTTAATACTATTGTAATTATTTTGCACTATAGCCTATTTATTGCCTTACCTCCATAACTTGCTACATTTGCACACACTGTATATATATTTTCTGTTGTATTTTTGACTTTATGTTTTTTTACCCCATATGTAACTCTGTGTTGTTTTTATCGCACTGCTTTGCTTTATCTTGGCCAGGTCGCAGTTGTAAATGAGAACTTGTTCTCAACTGGCTTACCTGGTTAAATAAAGGTGAAAACAAAAAACAAAACAAAAATATGTTTGCAAATGTGATGATGCATGGAATGCTTGATATTTTTCATGGAGAAAATTAGCTTCCCCAAAATTGAGAGCAAGACTGGCCTAAACGCGCTAATGTTTTCCTTTGCTAATGTCCGTCCCGCCCCCCTGTCAGCTGTCAGTTTTGTCGATGACCACGTACATAAGACACGCCAATCACCGACACCTGAAGTTCCATGACCATCACAGCCCTAGTTGTATGCTTGAGTTTGTTCAGAGGAGGCTTTGAATAAAATCCGATCTGAGTGTGAAATGCCTTACTGAGGGTAAATGGAAGCTCCTCTTGTGCCCGGCTCAGCCTTATACGGTTTAAGGTACTTTACCGTATCCATTTCAGTAAGGCCAGATTGTCCAAATTCTACCCAAATATTGATGGTACATGTGACAGGTGTAAAAGCTCCTTGGTGGACTTGACCCACATGTTCTGGTCCTGTCCCCGTCTGGCAGATTATTTGTCCACTATTTAAAACCCTTTCTGAAGCATTTGATATAAAGTTGCAGCCTAGTGCAGAAATTGCTATTTTTGGAGTACCAAACAACAATCCTTCTCTGACCAATAGACAGCTAGATGCCATTGCCTTTGCCTCCCTGTTAGCCCGCAGAAGGATTTTATTGGATTGGAAATCTATCAATCCTCCCTTAGCCTCTCTTTGGCTCGAAGATCTGAAGCTGTTCCTAAAATGAGAAAAAATGAAGTTACCATTCGAGGGTCAACCAACTCATTTTATTCCTCCTGGGACCCGATGATATCCTATTTTGAACAGCTCCAAACACTTCCTCCAAATTTGTACTCTTGGCCCCACCTTGAGATTACTGCTATATAGGCCTATAAAATCACTTAATCACCTGAAATTGTTAGGCTATTACATTTTTGCTTGAAGTAACGTTGTTGTATACTTTTGTTTTGTTTTCTGACATGTAAGTCAATTACTTTCCCTTTCTTTTTAAATGTGTTTGGAGGCATTCTGGGGAGAGGGGGAGGTCAAAGGGGGACTAAAAGGGGAGAAATGTACCATGTCTTTACATGTTATCTTTCATTCATTGTGAATACAAAATATATTTTTTAAAGGGGAGGCTTTGAAGCCAGATTTAGCGGATTTTGCTGTTTAGTTTTCCTCAACCTGTGTTTTGTTTCGCTCTCCTCTCCCTGTTAGATGGTGAGGCTGCTTCTCTCCAGAGGAGCCAACATTAATGCCTTTGACAAGAAGGATCGCCGAGCAATCCACTGGGCTGCTTACATGGGTGATGAGTTTACCACATCATTTACATTCTGACTAATGTCCTTTATACCAATGAATGAATGAATGAATGGACTGTGTGTTAGTCTCACAGCTCAGCTGTATGAGCCACGTCTAGTGTGTTATTATGTCAGAATCATGTACTTAGTAGGTTGATTAGATGTTTTCAGTTGTACTAACATGATGTAGGTGTTGCTTATGGTGCTGTGTACCACTGTAAACTAATCTATCTCTCCCTCTCTCTGCCTATCTCTCTGTGTTTGTATCTCTGTTTCTCTCTTAACCCCCTTACTATCTCCCTCCCCTTCTCTCTCTCTCTCTCTCTCTCTCTCTCTCTCTCTCTCTCTCTCTCTCTCTCTCTCTCTCTCTCTCTCTCTCTCTCTCTCTCTCTCTCTCTCTCTCTCTCTCTCTATTTATCCCTCCCCCTCTCTCTCTACCATAGGGCACATTGAGGTGGTGAAACTTCTGGCCTCTCATGGATCAGAGGTGTCCTGTAAAGACAAGAAGGCCTACACCCCTCTCCACTCTGCAGCCTCCAGTGGAATGATCAGTGTGGTCAAGTACCTCCTGGACCTTGGAGTGGATGTGAGTCAACACGCATTCAAATGTGTAGTCACTGTTCAATTACAACTCAATGAAAATACAGAGCTCTAGTGGGTTGGCGAATGATTTCCTTTCAAGTAATGAAGAGATGGAGGTTGGAGCCAGTGTTTTGGACCAGGGGGTTTTCAGAACCAAGTAATGAAGAGATGAAGGTTGGAGCCAGTGTTTTGGGCCAGGGGGTTTTCAGAACCAAGTGACCTGATCAGGAATGTATTGTTTTGTTCCCCCCCCCCCCCTCTCTCTCTCCACTCTTTTCCCTCCCTTGCTCCCTCCAGATAAATGAGCCCAATGGTTACGGTAACACCCCCCTCCACGTGGCATGCTACAACGGGCAGGACGTGGTGGTGAATGAGCTGATCGAGTGCGGCGCCAACGTGAACCAGGTGAACGAGAAGGGTTTCGCCCCACTCCACTTCACGGCCGCCTTGCGCCATGGGGCGCTCTGCTTGGAGCTGCTGGTGGGCAACGGGGCCCTCGTCAACATCAAGGTGAGGAGACCGGATGACCAACACTGTGTCTGAACTAAATAACACCCTATTCCCTATGTAGTGCACTACTTTTGACCAGGGGCCCATAGAGCAAGGAGCCGTGGTGGCACTGCCTGTGTCCCAAATGGCACCCTGTTCCCTTTATAAGTACACTACTTTGGTTCAAAAAGTAGTTCACTATGAAGAGAATAGGGTGCCATTTGGGACGCACACACTGACGCAGCACATGGCTTAGTATTTGGCCCTGGTCTACATTCAAATACCAATGGAATAGGCCTAACAATGCAAACTAAATGCAATCAAGCGCTCCTCCAATACGTGTTTGATTTTGCCTGTGGTCAGCAGCACAGACTGCCGTGTGAACCATCTTTGTCTTTCTATCTGCAGAGTAAAGATGGAAAGACCCCCCTCCACATGACGGCCATCCACGGACGCTTCTCCAGATCTCAAGCCATCATCCAGAATGGTGAGTCGCTGTGAATGCTCTCAACTGAATATATATGAACCAGTAGGCTCTTCAGCATTGTCTTTAGTCTTCAAACCATGATTCACTGGCACAGAGCAATGTTACTTGCAATGTGGTTGAACATAATGCTTCATGATGCCTCTTGGGTCAAGTGGTTGACGTGTGTGTGTGTGTGTGTGTGTTCTGTAGGTGCTGAGATCGACTGTGAAGATAAGAATGGAAACACACCCCTGCACATCTCTGCTCGCTACGGCCACGAGTTACTCATCAATACACTCATCACGAACGGAGCTGACACAGCCAAGTGAGAACACACACAGTTTCCAGCAATAATGCAACATGCATCTGCAATTCTGTCATTGACCGAATAGCCGCTTGGAGACTATGCTCAACACATTGTGGTGTGTGGGGGGTTGATAGACAGGGCATTGCAGCATGCTGATGTGTTGATCTGCTGTGGGGTTTAATGAGGACTGTGATGTGGTGCTGTTTCCAATCTTAGCTGAATGAACTGTAAGTCGCTCTGGATAAGAGTGTCTGCTTAAAGTCTAAAATGTAAAAATGTGTTGCAGGCGAGGCGTCCATGGGATGTTCCCCCTCCACCTGGCTGCTCTCAGTGGGTTCTCTGACTGCTGTCGGAAGCTCCTCTCATCAGGCTTTGATATAGACACCCCTGACGACTTTGGAAGGACCTGTTTACATGCTGCAGCAGCTGGAGGGTGAGTGGACTGGTCCAGGCTTTACACCAAGGAATATTTAGTTCATGAACTGGAAAGCCACCAGAAAGAACAAACACATATTCACACTCTTACATTTCACATGGTTTAGCAGTATTGTTTAGAGTTATTTAAAAAATCGTATAGATCATTAGTGCGGTATCATTTCTGTATAATGTGGTTCCATGCCATGGTGGTATTGACTTGAGCTCTGGTCTAAATTGTCTTTATATCTTCTTGAAAGAGAAGCCTGCAAACTGCTCTTGCTAGTATCACTTTTTATTATTGCTTTTAGTAGCATTATAAAAACAGTGATACTAGCAAGAGCAGTGTACGGGTTTCTCTTTTCTTTCAGGTTCTCATTGTTACCATCCACCTGATAGCTCAGATGAACGAGAGCCTTTCTGAACTTGATATCTTGTTACCATCCACCTGATAGCTCAGATGTACGAGAGCCTTTCTGAACTTGATATCTTTTTACCATCCACCTGATAGCTCAGATGAACGAGAGCCTTTCTGAACTTGATATCTTGTTACCGTCCACCTGATAGCTCAGATGAACGAGAGCCTTTCTGAACTTGATATCTTGTTACCATCCACCTGATAGCTCAGATGTACGAGAGCCTTTCTGAACTTGATATCTTGTTACCATCCACCTGATAGCTCAGATGTACGAGAGCCTTTCTGAACTTGATATCTTGTTACCATCCACCTGATAGCTCAGATGTACGATAGCCTTTCTGAACTTGATATCTTGTTACCATCCACCTGATAGCTCAGATGTACGAGAGCCTTTCTAGACTTGATATCTTGTTACCATCCACCTGATAGCTCAGATGTACGAGAGCCTTTCTGAGCTTGATATCTTGTTACCATCCACCTGATAGCTCAGATGTACGAGAGCCTTTCTGAACTTGATATCTTTTTACCATCCACCTGATAGCTCAGATGAACGAGAGCCTTTCTGAACTTGATATCTTGTTACCGTCCACCTGATAGCTCAGATGAACGAGAGCCTTTCTGAACTTGATATCTTGTTACCATCCACCTGATAGCTCAGATGTACGAGAGCCTTTCTGAACTAGATATCTTGTTACCATCCACCTGATAGCTCAGATGTACGAGAGCCTTTCTGAACTTGATATCTTGTTACCATCCACCTGATAGCTCAGATGTACGAGAGCCTTTCTGAACTTGATATCTTGTTACCATCCACCTGATAGCTCAGATGTACGAGAGCCTTTCTGAACTTGATATCTTGTTACCATCCACCTGATAGCTCAGATGTACGAGAGCCTTTCTGAACTTGATATCTTGTTACCATCCACCTGATAGCTCAGATGTACGAGAGCCTTTCTGAACTTGATATCTTGTTACCAGGAACCTGGACTGTCTGAATCTGCTGCTCAACACAGGGGCAGACTTCAACAGAAAGGACAGCTTCGGAAGGTCTGTCTGTGGCATCAAATAACTTTCATATGTGATCTTTATGATAATGGGGAATATAGTATAGGGGCATATAGGAATTATTATGGGAAAGATTGGGCGGCAGGTAGCCTAGCGGTTAAGAGCGTTGGGTCAGTAACCGAAAGGTTGCTGGTTCGAATCCCCTAGCCGACTAGGTGAAAAATCTATGTGCCCTGCAGAAAGGCACTTAACCCTAATTGCTCCTGTAAGTCGCACTGGATAAGAGTGTCTGCTAAATGTAAAATGTAAATGTTTTACAGCTCCAATAAGCTGTTTCTGTTGTTGATGTTGAATGGTTTCTGTGCGTTCTTCTAGGAGTCCTCTGCATTATGCGGCAGCCAATTGTAACTACCAGTGTCTGTTTGCCTTGGTGGGGTCTGGGGCCAGTGTGAACGATCTGGATAAAAGGGGTTGCACCCCGCTCCACTACGCTGCTGCCTCCGACACAGACGGAAAGTACGTCTCACACCTCTCTTACTGTTGTGTGTGTTGTGGTGCCATGACCTTTCACATTTCACTGTAGTCTGGAGAGTATGTTGTGGTGCCATGACCTTTCACATTTCACTGTAGTCTGGAGAGTATGTTGTGGTGCCATGACCTTTCACATTTCATTGTAGTCTGGAGAGTATGTTGTGGTGCCATGACCTTTCACATTTCACTGTAGTCTGGAGAGTATGTTGTGGTGCCATGACCTTTCACATTTCATTGTAGTCTAGAGTATGTTGTTGGCCGTGTTTGAATGCATACTAGTGTTAAAATCTGCAGTGTGAAAGCTTGGCCACGTCTCCTTTGGGAAAGTGTCTCTGCTTGCTTATCTGTCTGTCTTGATGTTGGTATAATGATTAGTGAACTCTTGACCTCTGACCTCTAGGTGTCTGGAATATTTGCTGTGAAACGACGCTAACCCAGGGATCAGGGACAATCAGGGCTACAACGCAGTCCATTACGCGTCTGCGTAACAGGAAGTGGCGTTTCCTACCGAAAATGCATAAGTTTCCAAAGATCATGATTAAGGTAGGGTGCTCTGTGTTTTGAGATTACCTCTGTAAGGCAGGGCTGAAATTTACCCTACAGATTCACTACACCCCTATTGTCTCTCAGCATTAGAACAATACTGTTGTCATTGTCTTTAGGAGGTTGAGTGAGGACGCTGTAATGCAATCCTAATACACATGGGAGAGAGTCAATGGCTATGTCCCAAATGGCACCCTATTCCCTATATAGTGCACTACTTTTTACCAGCGCTCTATGGGCCCTTTTCAAAAGTAGTGCCTTATGTAGCGAATAGGGTGCCTTTTGGGATGCACACTCTGTATTTTACACAGGCTCAGTTGTCCTGATGTGTTTTGTCAACAGCTGTTCAAGACAAAAGGGGAACCGAAGAGCCACCCTAAACAGGATGCACTGCCTACCAAACGTCTCAGAGAGACTCATATTTCTCAGGGTAAGTGATAAGCATCGATAATGTCATATTGATGTATCACCCTATGACAAGCTTGTTAAAACAGTGACAACAGATACAGGCAGACGGACGGGCAGACAGACAGACAGACAGGCAGGCAGGCAGGCAGGCAGGCAGGCAGACGGACAGGCAGGCAGACGGACAGACACAAACACACACATTCATTTTCTGATTATGAAATGTTCTTATGACAGATGCTGAGTGTGAGGTTCCAGAGGTTCCATCCACTTCCCCTCCCAAGGAGGACCTGACAACCACACCGGCCCCTGCTCCCCAGGAGTCCCAGTCCCGTAAACGCCCACTCATAGTCAGGGTGTTACACGCTCTCTCCAGAGCCATCTCCAAACCATTCAGAGGAGCTTCTGGGAAGAAGAATTAGCCAAATGCCTGATTTTATTAATATTATATTTTAATCAGAGCCTTTATTTAATAAAACATTACTGCATTGATTTCTGTCTATAGTAGTCTTCATGTATGTGCAAGATAACGGTAAAGTACTTCAAACCACATAGTCAAAAGTATTCATAGTGAAGTACCGTTTATGATTATTGATTGTGGAAATACACATAATACAGAAAAGTTGTTGTCACATACAAAGACAGACATAAAGGAGAACTCCGTAGACCAGTCACATTCTCAAGCCATAACTAAATCCATGAATGGATCTCCTATAAGATGACAGGAGAACATTTGTAACACTTTCTATGAATCCAGGCTCTGTCGCAGCCGGCCGCGACCGGGAGATTCATGGGCGACGCACAATTGGCCCAGCGTCGTCCAGGGTAGGGGAGGGAATGGCCGGCAGGGATGTAGCTCAGTTGATAGAGCATGGCGTTTGCAAGCAAAACCTCAAGACTTCCTTAGTATTTGATTTTGTGCACCAGCTGTTGTTTACAAATATACACAGACCGCCACCCCTTGTCTTACCGGAGTCAGCCGCTCTTTCCTGCCGATGTAGCGTATATCCCGTCAGCTGTATGTTGTCCATGTCGTCCTTCAGCCACGACTTGGTGAAACATAAGATATTACAGTTTTTAATGTCCCGTTGGTAGGATAACCGTAATCGTAGGTCTTCTAATTTATTTTCAAATGATTGAACATTGGCTAATAGGATTGATTGAAGAGGCAGTTTACTTGCTCGCCGTCGGATTCTTACAAGGCACCCTGACCTACGTCCACGATATCTCCGTCTCTTTCTCCTGCGAATGACGGGGATTTGGTCCTTGTCGGGTGTCTGTAGGATATCCTTCGCGTCCGACTCGTTGAAGAAAAAATCTTCGTCCAATATGAGGTGAGTAATCGCTATCCTGATATCCAGAAGCTCTTTCTGGTTATAAGAGACGATGACAGAAACATTATGTACAGAATAAATTACAAATAACGCGAAAAAACACACATTATAGTACAATTGGTTAGAGGGCTGTAAAACGGCAGCCATCTTCTCCGGCGCCATCTCCCCAGATGCCTTTAAACAGCTTGGAAAATCACCCCCACAGCATGATGCTGCCACCCCCGTGCTTCACGGTTGGGAGGGTGATCTTCGACTTGCAAGCAACCCCCTTTTTCCTCCAAACATAACAATGGTCATTATGGCCAAACAGTTCTATTTTTGTTTCATCAGACCAGAGGACATTTCTCCAAAAAGTACGATCTTTGTCCCCATATGCAGTTGCAAACCGTAGTCTGGCTTTTCTTTGGCGGTTTTGGAGCAGTGGCTTCTTCCTTGCTGATTGACCTTTCAGTACCTTTTGTACCTGTTTCCTCCAGCATCTTCACAAGGTCCTTTACTGTTGTTCTGGGATTTATTTGCATTTTTCGCACCAAAGTACGTTCATCTCTAGGAGACAGAACGCGTCTCCTTCCTGAGCGGTATGACGGCTGCGTGGTCCCATGGTGTTTATACTTACGTACTATTGTTTGTACAGATGAACGTGGTACCTTCAGATGTTTGGAAATTGCTCCCAAGGATGAACCATACTTGTGTACGTCTACACATTTTTTTTTTGAGGTCTTGGCTGATTTCTTTTGATTTTCCCATGATGTCAAGCAAAGTGGCACAGAGTTTGAAGGTAGGCCTGGAAATATATCCACAGGTACACCTCCAATTCACTCAAACAATGTCAATTAGCCTATCAGAAGCGTCTAAAGCCATTTTCTGGAATTTTCCAAGCTGTTTAAAGGCACAATCAACTTAGTGTATGTAAACTTCTGACCAACTGGAATTGTGATACAGTGAATTATAAGTGAAATAATCAGTCTGTAAACAATTGTTGGAAAAATTACTTGTGTCATGCACAAATTAGATGTCCTAACCGACTTGCCAAAACTATAGTTTGTTAACATGACATTTGTGGAGTTGTTGAAAAACGAGTTTTAATGACTCCAACCTAAGTGTATGTCAACTTCCGACTTCAACTGTATGTCTCCTTTACTATGTGACTAGCTCTCAGCACGTCTCAGATATCACTGGGGTAATAGAATAGGACTACACTACAAAAAGACTGAAAAGGAAATTGAAAGTGATGTCAGACAGATGACAGGAGGGATATTGTAAAGACATCAGCTCTGGGATACAAAGTCTCATCTTCTCAGAACTGGAGTCATAATATTTCACTTTACTGCTGAGGGTGCAGAGTGTTAAACACACACACGGACGGGCGGACGGACGGACGGACGGGCGGACGGACGGCTATGATGACACACCAAATGATGACCACCAGTCAGAGACCACTATGATGACACAACAAATGATGACCACCAATCAGAGACCTCTAAAATGACACACCAAATGATGACCACCAATCACAGACCACTATGATGACACACCAAATGATGACCACCAATCAGAGACCACTATGATGACACACCAAATGATGACCACCAGTCAGACACCACTATGATGACACACCAAATGATGACCACCAATCAGAGACCACTATGATGACACACCAAATGATGACCACCAATCAGAGACCACTATGATGACACACCAAATGATGACCACCAATCAGAGACCACTATGATGACACACCAAATGATGACCACCAATCAGAGACCACTATGATGACACACCAAATGATGACCACCAATCAGAGACCACTATGATGACACACCAAATGATGACCACCAATCAGAGACCACTATGATGACACACCAAATGATGACCACCAATCAGAGACCACTATGATAACACACCAAATGCGTTTGATGGATCCTTTTTGTGTTCTTCTAATGCCTCTTAAGGGGACAGTAATCAAAATGTAACTGAAAGTAATCAGATTACATTACTGAGTTTGGGTAATCCAAAAGTTACGTTACTGATTACAATTTTGGACAGGCAACAAGTAACTGACATCATCTTCTGCACATCTATCACTCCAGTGTTAATACTAAATTGTAATTATTTTGCACTATGGCCTATTTATTGCCTTACCTCCATAACTTACTACATTTGCACACACTGTATATAGATTTTCTATTGTGTTATTGACTGTACATTTTGTTTATCCCATATGTAACTCTGTGTTGTTGTTGTTTTTATCGCACTGCTTTGCTTTATCTTGGCCAGGTCGCAGTTGTAAATGAGAACTTGTTCTCAACTGGCTTACCTGGTTAAATAAAGGTGAAATAAAACAAAAAAAAACTGTAACACACACTATATTACAAACAAACACGATGAAACACTGCCACCTAGTGCTCATTAAACAGTTTAGCGGTATGAACAGACGCACTCTTGAACCATTCTATTGTCTGGTATGGACTTTAATCTATGGATTAATCTAAAATCCAAAATCAATGTGTAATCTATGGATAAAGATCAAGTTTGAGTAAGATAGTATCTCTCTCTCTCTCTCTCTCTCACTCTCTCACTCTCTCTCTCTCCAGTCTATCTCTCTCCAGTCTATCTCTCTCCAGTCTCTAGAGAGAGAGAGAGAGAGAGACTGGAGAGATAGAGACTGGAGAGAGAGACAGAGAGAGAGAGAGAAAAAGAGAGAGAGAAAAATAGAGAGAGAGAGAGAGATGGCGAGAGAGAGAGAGAGAGAAAGAGAGAGAGAGAAAGAGAGAGAGAGATGGCGATTGAGAGAGAGAGAGAGAGAGAGAGAGAGAGAGAGAGAGAGAGAGGGAGAGGGAGAGAGAGAGAGAGAGAGAGATGGCAAGAGAGAGAGACTGGAGAGATAGAGACTGGAGAGAGAGACAGAGAGAGAGAGAGAAAAAGAGAGAGAGAAAAAGAGAGAGAGAGAGAGATGGCGAGAGAGAGAGAGAGAGAAAGAGAGAGAGAAAGAGAGAGAGAGATGGCGATTGAGAGAGAGAGAGAGAGAGAGAGAGAGAGAGAGAGGGAGAGGGAGAGAGAGAGAGAGAGAGAGAGATGGCAAGAGAGAGAGAGAGAGAGATACTATTCAAAAAATTTCAAATAGAGCAGCAGCTAATGAAAAAATGAGTTTTTAGAGTGAAGTACATCGGAAAAAAACCAAAAGAAAACTGCAAGACTGAATAAGAGACAAAACAAGCAACAAACAAAGAAGAAAGGCTTTTGAAAAAGTAACAATTTTTCATAAAACTGTACAGTTATCTTAGCTAGCTGAATTGTTTACCAGTTGCTAAGCAGTTGCTAGGGACTCTCCTGGAAGAAGCTAGCTAGCTAACAAAGAATATCTAGTTAACTGAAGAAAAGAAAGACAAAATAAGGACAGAAGACAAATGACATCAAAGTAAAACAGTCCTCTAAAAGACACAAGAGAGAATAATACAAGAAACAACGCTTCTATTGCAACATTGTGTGAAATTGTTTACCCACCAGACATCCAGACGGAGAAAGCTAAGAAAAGTTTCAAAGGTTTGATGATGGAACAGAACCATGAATGCCTGTTTGCAGATCTTACCAGTTGCAAAACAAGAGCAAATGTAATATTTAATACCAAACAAGGGCACATATGAAAAAGGGTTATTTGCAACAATTTCCCTTTCTCAAAAAAGAGAGGCATCAGCCAAGGATGTCAGATCAGCATTTTTGAAGAAGCTGACAAGAGCAACACGTATTAAACAGTAAACTTATATAATAATGGAACTGTATTGATACAAGGCAATGATTCAAGCCTCCAGGATTTTTAGAATATGTTTGCTACCCTAAAAGCAGAAGCTAAACTCATCTCAGAAACTGAGGAAAAAGTCAATGAGGGAGATGGAGAAAAGCAGGCCCCAACGGTCTCTGTGACACAGCAAGAAGCCCTCAGTGTCCCTCTACCTACCTCACCTGCAGCAGACAAAGCCAAGGACATGCCTACGACACCAAGAACACCTGCTATGCAATGTTTCCACAACACCCTCTCTCTAATTGAAGCAGAGGTCATATAATTCAAAGAGAGGGAGGAGGACACTGTCCAGAAACTAAAAGAAGAGATGAAACAGTTCAATCAGACAAATGATGACCTCAGAGACCATCTGAGCACAACAAGAAAGGAGCTAGAACAAAGAGAGAGGTACATTGAGACCCTCAACCAGCAGCTAGTCAATATGTCCTCTGCATCTAGAGAACATGTCCACCAGCCTGGTACAACACAAGCAGAACCTGAGACCAGCATGGCCTCCACCACACAGCCTGATGACACTGCACCCGCCTACCAGTCTGCTCCAGTCCAGATCAGCCAACCAGCATCCCACTCTGCTCTAGCCCAGGTCAGCCTACCTGCTTCCCAGTCTGCTCCAGCACAGTGTGCTCCAACCCAGGTCAGCCAACCAGCAAACCAGTCTGCTCCAACCCAGGTCAGCCAACCAGCCACCCAGTCTGCTCCAGCCCAGGTCAGCCAACCAGCCTCCCAGTCTGCTCCAGCCCAGGTCAGAATACCAGTCTCCCAGTCTGCTCCAGCCCAGGTCAGAATACCAGTCTCCCAGTCTGCTCCACCCAGACAGTCACCCACAACTGCAATCCTTATTGATTCAAATGGGAAGTTCTTAGTCCAGGAAAGATTATTCCCTAGACACCAGGTGTATAAGTTCTGGTGTCCTACAACTGAGAGTGCAATGCAGCTACTCAGTCAGACCAGGATTGACACCCCCGACAACGTCATCATCCACACTTCCCAGGAAAGTTGATCGAAAAAATAAATCAACAGATCACTGTGGACTGTGCCTCACTGCTCAACGGCTCACCACCCCACTCTGACATGTGAACATTTATACGATAATGTACATCTTGATCAGGACAGTATCAGAACCTTTGCCAAGGACCTAAAGGATGCAACACTTGGCAGGGACCCACACACCCATCACCTCAGCAACAGAGCCCCCCCCCCTCCCCCCCCCCACTCCCCCCGCCCCACCTTCTGAAACAACAGTACCCCCACCATCCCCAAGAGAGAATAGCCAGACACGGCTTATTACAGCACAGCTCTACAAGACCAGGCCCAACACAGCACAGATTTACCAGACCAGACCCGCCTCAGGACAGCACGACCAGACCCGTCCCATCACAACACAGCTCTACTAGACCTGGCCCATCACAACACAGCTCTACTAGACCCGGCCCATCACAACACAGCTCTACTAGACCTGGCCCATCACAACACAGCACTGCCCACTACTCCAGGGTCGGGCAGAACACTGTCCTTCAGAGAAGTACACCACATGATGCAGTCCACACCATGTATCATTCAGATCATCAGCCTACATATGCTGAGGTAACCTCTGGCAAAAGACACCTAGAACTATCAGAGATTGGAGAGGTGCGCCAACTACTGCATCTAATATGCAGACTACTGGGATAAACAGACCCTTTCATTCACACGCACGCACACACGCACACACACAGACACAGGGTTGCAGATTGCTTTGTACTTATTTTTTGGGCCATTCTTATTAATTTGTTTACAACTATCCTTTATTTTAATGCCACTGGTATTTTAATAATAGTGATGTGTAATGGTGTGTGTGTGTGTATGTGTATATGTATGTATATATGTGTATGTGTATATATGTATGTATATATATATGTGTATGTGTATATGTATGTATGTACAGTGGGGAAAAAAAGTATTTAGTCAGCCACCAATTGTGCAAGTTCTCCCACTTAAAAAGATGAGAGAGGCCTGTAATTTTCATCATAGGTACACGTCAACTATGACAGACAAAATTAGAAAAAAAATCCAGAAAATCACATTGTAGGATTTTTAATGAATTTATTTGCAAATTATGGTGGAAAATAAGTATTTGGTCAATAACAAAAGTTTCTCAATACTTTGTTATATACCCTTTGTTGGCAATGACACAGGTCAAACGTTTTCTGTAAGTCTTCACAAGGTTTTCACACACTGTTGCTGGTATTTTGGCCCATTCCTCCATGCAGATCTCCTCTAGAGCAGTGATGTTTTGGGGCTGTCGCTGGGCAACACGGACTTTCAACTCCCTCCAAAGATTTTCTATGGGGTTGAGATCTGGAGACTGGCTAGGCCACTCCAGGACCTTGAAATGCTTCTTACGAACCCACTCCTTCGTTGCCCAGGCGGTGTGTTTGGGATCATTGTCATGCTGAAAGACCCAGCCACGTTTCATCTTCAATGCCCTTGCTGATGGAAGGAGGTTTTCACTCAAAATCTCACGATACATGGCCCCATTCATTCTTTCCTTTACACGGATCAGTCGTCCTGGTCCCTTTGCAGAAAAACAGCCCCAAAGCATGATGTTTCCACCCCCATGCTTCACAGTAGGTATGGTGTTCTTTGGATGCAACTCAGCATTCTTTGTCCTCCAAACACGACGAGTTGAGTTTTTACCAAAAAGTTATATTTTGGTTTCATCTGACCATATGACATTCTCCCAATCCTCTTCTGGATCATCCAAATGCACTCTAGCAAACTTCAGACGGGCCTGGATATGTACTGGCTTAAGCAGGGGGACACATCTCGCACTGCAGGATTTGAGTCCCTGGCGGCGTAGTGTGTTACTGATGGTAGGCTTTGTTACTTTGGTCCCAGCTCTCTGCAGGTCATTCACTAGGTCCCCCCGTGTGGTTCTGGGATTTTTGCTCACCGTTCTTGTGATCATTTTGACCCCACGGGGTGAGATCTTGCGTGGAGCCCCATATCGAGGGAGATTATCAGTGGTCTTGTATGTCTTCCATTTCCTAATAATTGCTCCCACAGTTGATTTCTTCAAACCAAGCTGCTTACCTATTGCAGATTCAGTCTTCCCAGCCTGGTGCAGGTCTACAATTTTGTTTCTGGTGTCCTTTGACAGCTCTTTGGTCTTGGCCATAGTGGAGTTTGGAGTGTGACTGTTTGAGGTTGTGGACAGGTGTCTTTTATACTGATAACAAGTTCAAACAGGTTCCATTAATACAGGTAACGAGTGGAGGACAGAGGAGCCTTAGTTAGTTAATCATTAGTCTAACAGTTGTTTTTCATTTTATTGTTTTCATTTATTTTATTTCTCACATTAAACAGACATTTGAGAAGGATTTGAGAAGCGAATTGCTTGCAGTTGTACCTATGACACACAGACACACTAAAGCTGTACAGTGTAGTTAGAAAAGTCAGTTTACATTATTTGCAGATGTGTTCCCTTTTATTTACAAATCGAAAAATGTAACATTTGAAATGAATGTGACAGAACAGTTAAGCCAAGAGTTCCTGTGGGAGTCTTCTCCTTCAGTCTTTTTGCCTCCTATGCCTCGTTTCCCATTAGATGGGATTTTCCCAATGCCAACTTCACCTGAGACAGCCACTATCCAGTGTCATGTGTTGCTGAATTACAGATCTCGCTATCCCAATGTCGCTGCTGTCCATGGTGCTGAAATATCCAATCTCGAGCTATTTGCATACATAGGACCATCCACACTTGACACCACACACACAAGTTCATGCTTTTTCTCTCACACACTTTTGAACATTGCACAACCTGCAACAAGACACTGAAACAACACTTAATTTCAAGTTTGTTTTTTTCTGAATAAGATGAAATCAATGTGTGGAAGGAGATTGGACAATGTATAGGCATTCCCTATAGCTGTTTTTGACTGGAGCATGATCCGATTGCTTTGTTTGAGCCAGAATGGAAATTTGGTCTGAGAAACGACGCCCATTTTAGCATGACTATTTCAGACAAAATTAACTTTATGTTATATGTAAAAATATAAATAAGGCAATGTTTATATGTCACGCCCTGGCTCTGGGGACTATGTTATGTTGAGCCAGGGTGTGTAAGTCTATGTTTGTATATCTATGTTGGCCTGAGTGACTCCCAATCAGAGGCAACGAGTGTCAGCTGGTTGTCTCTGACTGGGAGCCATATTTAACTATCGGTCTTTTCACTTTGTGTTGTGGTTTCTTGTTCCGTTAAGGTTTGTTCGTGTTGTAACCTTAGACGTCACGCATCGTTGGTTATTGTTTTGATCGTGTTGATCAGTTAATAAATATATATTATGTTCACCTTCAACGCTGCGCATTGGTCCTCTCTCGTAGACGAGCGTGACATTATATGACCCCCTTTCAAACAGTCACTTATTTATCACTTTCTTGCAGATATACAGTGCATTCAGAAAGTATTCATACCCCTTAACTTATTCCACATGTTGCTTTCTTACAGCCTGAATTCAAAATGGATTCAATTATAACATTTTCTCTCACGCAGCTACACACAATACCCCATAATGACAAATTGAAAACACGCTTTTGAAATTTTTGCAAATGTATTGGAAATTACATACAGAAATATCTCATTTACATAAGTATTCCCACCCCTGAGTCGATTAAAGCTGTGTCTTACTTGATAAATCTCCAAGAGCTTTGCACAACTGGATTGTAAAATATATGCATTATACAATATATAGACAGACATTTTTTTTTTGCCATAGGTTTTCAAGCCGAATTAAGTCAAAACTGTAACTAAGCCACTCAGAAACATTCAATGTCGTCTTGGTAAGCAACTCCAGTGAATATTTGGCCTTGTGTTTTAGGTTATTGTCCTGCTGAAGAGGGAATTTGTCTCCCAGTGTCTGTTGGAAAGCAGACTGAACCAGGTTTTCCTCTAGGAATCTGCCTGTACTTAGCTCTATGCCGTTTATTTTTATCCTAAAAAAGTATCTAGTCCTTGCCAATGACATGCATACCCATAACATGATGCAGCCACCACCATGCTTGGAAATATGAAGAGTGGTACTCAGTGATGTGTTGTGTTGGATTTGCCCCAAACATTAGGCTTTGTATTCAGGGCATTAAGTTCATTTCTTTGCCACATTATTTGCAGTTTTACTTTAGTGCCTTATTGCAAACACAATGCATGTACAGGTTTCCTTCTTTTACATTTACATTTTAGTCATTTAGCAGACGCTCTTATCCAGAGCGACTTACAGTTAGTGAGTGCATACTCTGTCAATTAGGTTAGTATTGTGGAGTAACTACAATGTTGATGATTCATCCTCAGTTTTCTCCTATCAAAGCATTAAACTTTCTAACTGTTTTAAAGTCACAATTGGCCTCATGGTGAAATCCCTGAGCGTTTTCCTTCCTCTCTGGCAGCTGAGTTAGGATGGACACCTGTATTTTTGTGGTGACTGGGTGTATTGATACACCATCCAAAGCATAATTAATAACTTCACCATGCTCAAAGGAATATTCAATGTCTGCTTTATTTGTACCCATCTACCAAAAGGTGCCCTTCTTTGCGAGGCATTGGAAAACCTCCCTGGTCTTCATGGTTGAATCTATGTTTGAAATTCACTGCTCGACTGAGGGACCTAATAGATAATTGCATGTGTGGGGTACAGAGATTATGTATTCGTTCAAAAATCACTATTATTGCACACATAGTGAGTACATCTAACTGATTATGTGACTTGTTAAGCACATTTTTACTCCTGAGCTTATTTACACTTGCCATAACAAAGGGGTTGAAAACAAATTGATTAGATTACTAGATACTAGACTCTGTCAATATGTTTTTGGAAGTGGCTCTGCATTTCTTGCATACATATCATATTTATGTAAGGATTATGATGACTTTCTAAAAGGACAAAGCTGTTTATGTGTGTTCCCTTGTCTCCACTGTCACCACATCCCTCGATGCGTGCAAACAGAGCATCTATATCAGGGATGGGCAACTCCAGTCCTCGGGACCTGATTGGTGTTACACTTTTTCCCCAGCCCCAGCTAACACGTTTGACTCTAATAATCAAGTGCTCATGGGTTTCAGTTTAGAATGCAATAAGTTTAATCATCTGTGTTTGCTAGGGATGGGGAAAAAGTGTGACACCCCTCCGACCCCCAAGGACTGGAATTGTCCATCCCTGATCTATATGGTAGGACCAGTACCAGACCTGAATGAATGTGTCTGTTTTGAATATTCACGGAGACAGAATGATGTGGTTGATAGCAGAGACGTCATGCCCAAAGGGGGCACAGGGTCACTTGCCCCCTCAGATTTGTGATGTTTAAATTTGTCTTGTTATATTTTCTCTGTCATACTACTAACCATGAAGTTGGCTTTAGCTAGCCCAGATAGGATCCCAATCTCCCAACCTAATAACTACACTGAACAAAAATATAAACGCAACATGTAAAGTGTTGGTCCCAAAATCCCAGAAATGTTCCATTTGCACAAAAAGCTTATTTCTCTCAAATTGTGTACACACATTTGTTTACATCCCTGTAAGCAAGCATTTCTCCTTTGCCAAGATAATCCATCCACCTGACAAATATGGCATATCAAGAAGCTGATTAAACAGCATGATAATTACACAGGTGCACCTTGTGCTGAGGACAATAAAATGCCACTCTAAAATGTGCAGTTTTGTCACACAACACAATGCACAGAAATTTCAAGTTTTGAGGCAGCGTGCAATTGGCTTACAGACTGCAGGAATGTCCACCAGAGCTGTTGCCAGATACGTTTATGTTAATTTCTCAACCATAAGCCAAGGCGGCTTTAGAGAATTTGGCAGTACTTCTAACTGGCCTCACGACTTCAGACCACTTGTAAAGCAGCATATGGGCGAGCTGTTGGCTGATGTCAACGTTGTGAATGCCCCATGGTGGCATTGGGGTTATGGTATGGGCAGGCATAAGCTACGGACAATGAACACAATTGCATTTTATCGATGACAATTTGAATGCACAGAGATACCGTGGGATAGTGTACGTGCACAAAGTGAGTTTGTAACATGTATATCATTCTTGCTTGTTGTTCTTTATAGTTACTACCATTGCCTATTGTAAGTTGCCTCTCTGTGTTTTACTGTGTTGTGTAATACTCCGCAGGTAGCATTATGCCATTAATACAGCCCTTCCTTTGTTAATAGCGTTGTTGCTCTACTTGTGCTATCAGTTATTGTGCATATTCATTACCCCTGTTATCTGTCCATTACAGGACCACTATCATTCCACTACCTTTCCATGTCCATTTCATCCGTTTGTGTCAATAAAGTATCCTTGGATGTAACTCTGAGGTTGCCTTATTCCCCTCTTACCGAGGGAGGTGAAAGCGCAACCTGGTCTCAAAACATTTCAAGGCAAAGGGTGGCTACTTTGAAGAATCTCAAATCTGAAATATATTTTGATATGTGTAACACGTTTTTGGTTACTACATGATGCCATATGTGTTATTTAATAGTTTTGAAGACTTCACTATTATTCTACAATGTAGAAAATACACAAGACACAGAGGAGGAGAAACTATCCAACACCCTGGGAGAGAGAACGAGTGACCTCAGTCGAACTCATAGCCAGAAAGATGGGTTAGATACAGGAGAGGAGGAGGTTACCCCGGATGCCATCACCCCTGCTCCTGTGATCAGGCCAACGGGCAGGCGGAGCGAGAGGTCATAGTGATAGTGATTCACACCCAGAGAGAGACAGACAACCCATACAACCTCTTGGCTGAGATTAACCACACAGAGGTAGAGGTAGAGGGCCTTCAGGGCAAGCCAGTCAGTCTGCCTGCTCTGATCCTCAAGTCAATTGTATTTAAATTCATATTCATTAAAGATTTTTAGTCAAGACTTGAAAAGTGCCATTTATTTCAAATGATAATTATTCAGTGTCTGCAACCCTCAAGAACCAGGGTGAGTCTGGGTCCCCCTTTAACTGGGCAAACACAACTTGCATATCGTCATAGACTAGGCGGAAACGTTCATCTTTTAACTTTGCTTAAATAAAACAATGCATTTTTCATAGTGAGCAAGAGTTTTCTATGATGATTAAAGTTTTTTGGTCGCGCCCTCCACTTTTTTTGTCAAATAATACATCTAAAAAAAATGTAATAAGTTAATTATTAAAAGCATTAAAATTGGGATTGGGATGTTTCCCACTTATTTATACAACCTACTCCACAAAGTTTAGAGAAATGTTCTGAAATTAATTAAGAATTAAACAGAAGAAAATCAGAATTGAAGGCAACTATAATGCAAAGAATTTAATGGTCTATGGTTCAATCCTGTTTCTGGTCTAATGAATAATTAATATTGTTCCTCCTCTTCCTTGTGGCAAGCGCAGCAGCACACTGCCCTCCAAAGCCTGCAAAAAAAACGCCGGACTGCCCCTTTCCTCGCCCTGCATGGAACATCCAGGGTCACCTCCTTGGTGACGTGTGGGGTGACGTCCAGGGTGACCACAGCAACATCCTCTGGAAAGGGACAAAAGTGGGGCAGAATGTAAATAAATGCAAACCGTAGGTTCTAAACACTGGCCAGTTGAATGGGATCTTTTATTTCAGCTCATGAAACATGGGACCAACACTTTACATGTTATCATGATGAACGGCACCTGTCAGAGTGCTTTCTATAAGTCTTACTCACCTGCTTGGATGTCAGATGGCAGAGTGGCGTAGACGGCCACCATGAGAGGCTTTTCTTCAGGTGTGACGTCCGCAACCTCCAAGAGTGAAGAAGCAGGGTATTTATCTGTGTTAGGGGTGAGGTCCAAAACCTCCAGCTGAGAACAAGCCGGATCTGCCTCTGTGTTAGGGGTGATGTCCACAACCTTCAGGTGGGTAGAAGCCGGGTCTGCCTCTGTGTAAGGGGTGATGTCCACAACTTCCAAGTGGGACGAGACGGGTTCTGCCTCTGTGTTAGGTGTGACGAATACAATCTCCAAGTGGGAAGAGACGGGTTCTGCCTCTTTGTTAGGGGTGATTTCCACAACCTCCAGGTGAGAAGAAGCCGGGTCTACCTCTGTATTAGGGGTGATGTCCACAACCTTACGGTGGGAAGAAGCCGGGTCTGCCTCTATGTTAGGGGTGATTTCCACAACTTCCAGCTGGGAATAAGCCGGGTCTGCCTCTGTGTTAAAGGTTATGTCCACAACAACTAGGTGGAAAGAAGCCGGGTCTGCCTCTGTGTTAGGGGTGATGTCCACAAGCTCCAGGTGGGAAGAAGCAGGATCTGCCTCTGTGTTTGGGGTGATGTCCACAACCTCTAGGTGGGAAGAAACCGGGTCTGTCTCTGTGTTAGGGGTGGTTTCCACAACCTCCTGATAGGAAGAAGCCGGGTCTAACTCTGTGTTAGGGGTGATGTCCACAAGCTCCAAGTGGAAAGCAGCCAGGTCTGCCTCTGTGTTAGGGATGATTTCCATAACCTCCTGGTGGGAAGAAGATGGGTCTGCCTCTGTGTTAGGGGTGATGTCCACAAGCTCCTGGTGGGAAGAAGCCAGGTGTGCCTCTTTGTTAGGAGTGATGTCCACAACCTCCAGTTGGGAAGAAGCAAGGTGTGCCTCTTTGTTAGGGGTGATGTCCACAACCTCCAGGTGAGAAGAAGCCGGGTCTGCCTCTGTGTTTGAGGTGATGTCCACAACCTCCAGGTGGGAAGATGCTGGGTCTGCCTCTGAGTTATGGGAGATGTCAACAACCATACGGTGGGAAGAAGCCGGGTCTGCCTCTGTGTTTGGGGTGATGTCCACAAGCTCCAGGTGGGAAGAAGCCGGGTCTGTCTCTGTGTTAGGGGTGGTTTCCACAACCTCCTGATAGGAAGAAGCCGGGTCTAACTCTGTGTTAGGGGTGATGACCACAAACTTCAGGTGGGTAGAAGCCGTCTCAGCCTCTGTGTTAGGGGTGATGTCCACAAGCTCCAGGTGGGAAGAAGCCAGGTGTGCCTCTTTGTTAGGGGTGATGTCCACAACCTCCAGCTGAGAAGAAGCCGGGTCTGCCTCTGTGTTATGGGTGATGTCCACAACCTCCAGGTTGGAAGAAGCAGGGTCTGACTCTGTGTTAGGGGTGATGTCCACAACCAATGGGTGGGAAGAAGCTGGGTCTGCCTCTGTGTTATGGGGGATTTCCACAACCTCCAGGTGGGAAGAATCCTGGTCTGCATCTGTGTTTGGGGTGACAATTAAAATCCTGATTGGCTTTACTACTACAAGGCACCAGGATGTCATGACAAAAGGCATATGTCAGAGTGTTCTCTATGAGTGCTACTCACCTGCTTGGATGTCAGCTGGTAGTGTGGCGGAGACGGCCACCACTAGGACAGGGGGAACTGGCAGGGTGTCTGCAGTAGGCTGGAAGTAGCTTTTCACCTCGTCCGCCACAAAGGCACAGACAGAGCTCATAAAAAAAGGGGTTGTGAGGTCATCCAGGGAGAAGGACTGGCTGATTCTCCCAAGGATCGACCTCACAGAGTCAAAAGTAGCAGCCCGGGAGAAAGGGGTGTGAGGAGAAGAGGCCTTCAACATGCTGGAGAGCTTCTCCCCTACGGCCACCACCATACTCACAGCCATCCCGCTTAGGAGGATGGGGTGATCTGAATGGCCTTCCTCTGGCTGAAGCCACAGGGCCAGGAGGATCCTGGGCACCAGCTCCACCACCACCTGGGATGGGCTGAGCAGGTTGCTACAGGGCTTATTGGACAGCTTGTCCTGAATGCTCCTCACAGCTCTCTCCATGATGATGTGGACCTTGGGGTCGCTGAAATCAACAAAAAGCAGCAGAGAAAGCTAAACAATGTGCAATGTTCACACAGAGAACACTGCCCTAGTTTTTTTCTGCATAGCTCCAGATGTGTAGATGAATGGAGCAAGCCGTATGCGGGGCAGTACATGGAACTCACATGTCAGCGCCAGCTGGAGAGGTGGGGTGCATAGAGCGGCGGAGCTTGCAGACAGCCTTGTGCTCCATGTCAATCATTTTTAGGCAGGTGTTTACTTCCCAGGTCTGCCGTAGGAAACAGGAAGTCCCATTAGTGTAATTTCACAACAGATATATTCTGCTGTACTAACTAGTTGTTGAAAGGCTAGAAAAGAGCTCACTGACTGATAGTCTAAGTCTCTAACTCTCATTCTCTTACCAGCCGAGCGAGTTCGTTCCCCTCCTCCAGGGTTTCCTTCCACACCCTTCAAATAAAACACAAAGCATTTCAACTTTCCTGGCTTCCTATTTATCTGTTGTTTATTTTACCCACACCTCCTGGAGTGCTGCTGGTGACAGAGAATGGCAGTGAAGGTGAGAGCTGACGTGGTACTCACCTCTCACTAAGGGATTTTTTGCCCTGAGACACCAGCCAGTCGCTCATGTGCTCCATGGTGACATGGGGCGAGACCTGGCCTCGACTCTGGAGCAGCAGATAGTGGACCATGAGCTTCTTCTGCAAGATGAGGTAAGGTGTGAGACCGTGCCACTAAAGACCATATAATGTGCTTTCAGAAGGGCCTCTCGTAACATTTCACAACTGCTCATGTCTCACAATTTGCAAGTGATATTAAGAACTCTTATGACCATCTTCTCTAAACTGTCTTGAAATAAAACTCTTGTTTTGGGATTAAATCTATCTCTTTCTTTCTGTGGTTACTGTTTTTGTGGGATGAATCTTACCTGTTTATTGTAATATGCTTCCTCCCAGCAGGCCTGCAGAGTCTGAAAATAAAGGCTGCTTCTACAGAATTCCTTTGAAGATAATTAAAATAAGTATGCTTTATTAGGTACATTATGCACAGGCATTTACAGTATGCCAAAAGGAATATCTCCTAAAATTACCTTAGTGGGACCATAAGTGAACTCAGGAATGCTCCCAACCCTATCCATGGTCAGAGGGGGACGAAATGCAGCGCTATAAATATACGGGATGCTCTAGAGATAACAGGAATTACTTAAAGTCGCGAATGATCAATGCCTGTGGAATCGTCCAATTTGCTGCGCTGAGAATTGAGTTGTAGGCGATATTTGGTTATGTTTGGCGCAACATACATGTTTACATTCTATTGCCATGGAGAAATTGAGTTTCTATAACCTGTTTTCTTCTATATCTTTATTTCGTGAAAGATTAAGATCTTTTTTTTGTCATAATGTGTATATGAGGACGTTGGAGCCCGTTCCGATTCATGACGCGGTTATCCAGGTGCAAGTTGCATAGACCTACTAATCAAACCTTGGCTTACAAGTTAAATTAAATTAGTATATATGCCTATACAAATCTATTGACCACGTCCATTTAAATCAATGATTGTCAATTGAAAATCTGGTTGTTGTGTTATCCTGTTGTGCGTGTCAGGTGTCCTCTTAAGCACGTTATTCCAATATTTCCTAGAATTGACGCAGGTTACACTTTTGCAAAACTACTCGGTTAAAAATAAGAGCATGAATGACAATAAAGGTATGACTTGAATTATATGTGTAGTAGTGTGATGTTGTTCCCCTAGATTATGCACCAAATTGCACACAAGGACAGTTCAAGTAGGCCAGGTCAAGAGGGGATGTTAAAAAGTTAATAATAATAGTAATTCAATGTGGTTTCTTTATTTAATTACAGCTCCATAGCTAATGTTATTTTTTGGTGTACAAACATTTTTATGTATCTATATTGTTAATACACCTAATTGTAAAAGTTGTGTATATTTTGGTTTGGTCCATCGCGGGTTATCTGTATTTATGTACCCTCTTATTGTTCTCTTTTGCCTGACCTTCAACTAGCAAGGTATGTTGTCCTTGGCGCCGTAATTTGTCGATATAAAACTGTGGTAAAGTTACACAAAGTGCTGTTACGCAACTACAGGTTTTGTTACAATGTGGACAATATAAAGATGTATGTTAACAACTTTCACCGAGCTCGCTAATTAGGGTACCTATTGTAACTCGGGAGTATTTGGGGCAGTGTTTGAGTGAGTTTCTATGTGCTCACGCAGGTGCCCGAGAGCTGTGGCTGCACCAAGGGCTAAACTATTGTGTGTTGTCTCTTCGTGTACAGGTATGTCATTTATTTTGTCAGAATTATGTTGTATATCATTTTACTTGTATTGTATAGTGTGTTGTTAGGCACTGAATGTGTGCATGCAGCACCTGTTCTCTTTTGCCTGACCTTCAACTAGCAAGGTGCCCGAGAGCTGTGGCTGCACCAAGAGCTAACATATTGTGTGTTGTCTCTTTGTGTGCAGGTCGAATAAAAATTATCCAACCATCAGAATTCCAGTTGTGGCAGTGTCCTAATTACGTGACCTGCCGACTGGTCAGCTCAAGCCGACCGCCGGAGCTGTGCATGTGGATGAGGTGCACGACCTGCGCATGTGAATTTGTTGATGGCTTACTGTAAGTGAATATATACTGTAAACAGTGAAAGTGAATGTAGCATATTCATTAGATACAGGTATTCGTGCTTATTTGTATGTTTTGGATGAATTTGTTTATTGCATTTTTTGGGGGGGGGGTATTTGAATGCACTAAATGCACCCGTGTTATGCTGGGGATTTTAGTGTGGGTAGAGGGAGGGGTGTCCTTCCATTTACACCAATTGTACAGTCAGCTCCTGGGAGTAGAGCGTTTGCTAGTCCTGAGTTTGCAAGCACTGGGAGGGGTAGGCTGTTTGTTCCACCTGACCAGGGTATCCCACCTCTGTCTTTTGATGTACCATCATCCACAGTACTCGGTGATAATGGGACGCCTCCGAGTCAGCTTAGTGACCTTATTAAGCAGATTGGTTCAGAGATAGGAGAATCTATCAGAGCGAGTTTACTGCAGCCTGGGGTTTCAAGTCTTTCTCCTGCCCGTCCCCCTCACCAACCCCAGCAGTTTCCCCTGCCTGAGCAGTGTGGGTCAACCTTTATTGATGCGTCCAAGCTGAATCTGGTTGTGAAGTCAGATGTTAGTGCTCCACCTCTTTTTAGGGGTGATGGCTCAGATAAGTACTCTGTCCTGGAGTGGGAGGAGTTAATGGAAGTCTACCTAGAGAAGAGGGGTTACACTGGGTCTGGGAATGAGATGAGGATTCCTAGTCAATGAACTTGTCATAAATCAACATAGGATAGGCCCTCTTCCCCCCCCCCCCCCCCCCCCCCACAAGACTCATATATATATATATATACAGGTAAAAGTCAGTAAATTAGAATATTTTGAAAAACTTGATTTATTTCAGTAATTGCATTCAAAAGGTGTAACTTGTACATTATATTTATTCATTGCACACAGACTGATGCATTCAAATGTTTATTTCATTTAATTTTGATGATTTGAAGTGGCAACAAATGAAAATCCAAAATTCCGTGTGTCACAAAATTAGAATATTGTGTAAGGGTTACATTTTGAAGACACCTGGTGCCACAAAATAATCAGCTGATTAACTCAAAACACCTGCAAAGGGCTTTAAATGGTCTCTCAGTCCAGTTCTGAAGCCTACACAAACATGGGGAAGACTTCAGATTTGACAGCTGTCCAAAAGGCGACCATCGACACATTGCACAAGGAGGGAAAGACACAAAAGGTTATTGCAGAAGAGGCTGGCTGTTCTCAGAGCTCTGTGTCCAAACACATTAATAGAGAGGCAAAGGGAAGGAAAAACTGTGGTCAGAAAAAGTGTACAAGCGATAGGGATCACCGCGCCCTAGTCAAGATTGTGAAAAAAAACCCATTCAAAAATGTGGGGGAGATTCACAAGGAGTGGACAGCTGCTGGAGTCAGGGCTTCAAGATCCACCACCAAGAGACGCTTGAAAGACATGGGTTTCAACTGCCGCATACCTCGTGTCAAGCCACTGTTGACCAAGAAACAGCGCGAAAAGCGTCTCACCTGGGCTAAGGAAAAAAAGAGCTGGACTGCTGCTGAGTGGTCTAAAGTCATGTTTTCTGACGAAAGCAAATTTTGCATTTCCTTTGGAAATCGAGGTCCCAGAGTCTGGAGGAAGACAGGAGAGGCACAGGATCCACGTTGCCTGAAGTCTAGTGTAAAGTTTCCACCATCAGTGATGGTTTGGGGTGCCATGTCATCTGCTGGTGTCGGTCCACTCTGTTTCCTGAGATCAAGGGTCAACGCAGCCGTCTACCAGCAAGTTTTAGAGCACTTCATGCTTCCTGCTGCTGACCTGCTCTATGGAGATGGAGATTTCAGGTTCCAACAGGACTTGGCGCCTGCACACAGCGCAAAATCTACCCGTGCCTGGTTTACGGACCATGGTATTTCTGTTCTAAATTGGCCAGCCAACTCCCCTGACCTTAGCCCCATAGAAAATCTGTGGGGTATTGTGAAAAGGAAGATGCAGAATGCCAGACCCAACAACGCAGAAGAGTTGAAGGCCACTATCAGAGCAACCTGGGCTCTCATAACACCTGAGCAGTGCCAGAAACTCATCGACTCCATGCCACGCCGCATTAATGCAGTAATTGAGGCAAAAGGAGCTCCAACCAAGTATTGAGTATTGTACATGCTCATATTTTTCATTTTCATACTTTTCAGTTGGCCAACATTTCTAAAAAATCCCTTTTTTGTATTAGCCTTAAGTAATATTCTAATTTTGTGACACACAGAATTTTGGATTTTCATTTGTTGCCACTTCAAATCATCAAAATTAAATGAAATAAACATTTGAATGCATCAGTCTGTGTGCAATGAATAAATATAATGTACAAGTTACACCTTTTGAATGCAATTACTGAAATAAATCAAGTTTTTCAAAATATTCTAATTTACTGACTTTTACCTGTATATATATATAGGAAATGTAAGCAAGGGTTGAGCTTCTTCAGTTTGTGTCACAAAGTGGATAAGTTTCTGTGTCCCTTTCAGAGTGAGTGACAAATTTACTTTATATAGTGTACCAAGAGTTGTTCCCTCGCTTACGGCCATACCAGCCTGAATACGCCCGATCTCGGAAGCTAAGCAGGGTTGGGCCTGGTTAGTACTTGGATGGGAGACCGCCTGGGAATACCAGGTGCTGTAAGCTTTTTGTCCCAGTAGAGCGTGCTCTTGTGTCATGGAGCAACTGCCTTTTATTTATCACCCTAATAATATCATGGATTGTTATTGGACTAAATGCAGTTTGTGTGCTGCCCTGCCCTGCCCTGATCAAATCAAATAATGGACAGTGCGTTTCCCTCAAAATATAGGCAGTACATGCAATCTTAGTTTTTAGTCTAGGAGACAGTCAATGTCTGTAGTCCATTAGGGCACTATAAAATCCCTTCAATGTTTTGCCTGATTCCGTTAATTCCCAAGTTCCCTTTTCTCCGTTTAGATTTCCCCGTTGACCGTTTGTCCCTGTTTTGGCAGGTTTTCGCTCTCAAAAGTACACCTTTTTAATAGCAAAACAGCACAATTGGATGTTCTATGTCCACAACAATGTTTAAACCCTATCAGGTGACCATTTGTGAGGTCTGGGAAAAATGTAAGACATTTAGATTTTGGGGTGTAGTTACCCTTAAATGCAAGCGTGCACCAGGAAGAGACCTTTGTTTGGTTAAGCGGTGTTGCTGTAGAACAAATGGCCACTGGAGTGATGCAAATGATCACGGTATAATTCTGCCAGGCAGGCATAGGCTACTTTGTAGTTAACATTTACTTGCGAAGGTTTTGGGGAAAGCCATTCCTTCCCTACCAGAAGAAGGTTATCATTAGCATCATCGCTAACGGCTACACAAAGTGTAGACATACGCGCGCACCGCACACATGCACACAGACAGGGGCATTCCTGTGCCGTTTCAGAAAGTTCATGGAAATACGAATCACTGATGCATTTTGTTCATGTCTTATGATTGACTTGGGCAAATGAATGTGTTTTCTAACAAGTTGAATAGATTTAGTTGATTTCTTACTAAGTTCAATAAATGTTTGAATATTGTTGAATTTCGGTTTAATGTCTGGATTCCGTGATTCGGTCCGCAACGCTTATTTTATAGGGCCCTAGTCAATGAACTTGTCATAAATCAACATAGGATAACGATATTATAACCGCGATTGATAATAGACAGTACTGTGCAGCCGTCTTCATCGACCTGGCCAAGGCTTTCGACTCTGTCAACCACCGCATTCTTATTGGCAGACTAAATAGCCTTGGTTTCTCAAATGACTGCCTCGCCTGGTTCACCAACTACTTCTCAGATAGAGTTCAGTGTGTCAAATCGGAGGGCCTGTTGTCTGGACCTATGGCAGTCTCTATGGGGGTGCCACAGGGTTCAATTCTTGGGCCGACACTTTTCTCCGTGTATATCAATGATGTCGCTCTTGCTGCTGGTGACTCTCAGATCCACCTCTACGCAGACGACACCATTTTGTATACATCTGGCCCTTCATTGGACACTGTGTTAACAAACCTCCAAACGAGCTTCAATGCCATACAACACTCCTTCAGTAGCCTCCAACTGCTCTTAAACACTAGTAAAACTAAATGTATGCTTTTCAATCGAACGCTGCTGGCACCCGCCCTCCCGACTAGAATCACCACTCTCGACGGGTCTGACCTAGAGTATGTGGACAACTACAAATACCTAGGTGTCTGGTTAGACTGTAAACTCTCCTTCCAGACTCACATAAAGAATCTCCAATCCAAAGTTAAATCTAGAATCGGCTTCCTATTTCGCAAACAAAGCCTCCTTCACTCATGCTGCCAAACATGCCCTCGTAAAACTGACTATCCTACCGATCCTTGACTTCGGCGATGTCATTTACAAAATAGCCTCCAACACTCTACTCAGCAAACTGGATGTAGTCTATCACAGTGCCATCCGTTTTGTCTCCAAAGCCCCATACACTACCCACCACTGTGACCTGTACGCTCTTGTTGGCTGGTCCTCACTACATGTTCGTCGTCAAACCCACTGGCTCCAGGCCATCTATAAATCACTGCTAGGCAAATCCCCGCCTTATCTTAGCTCATTGGTCACCATAGCAGCACCCACCCGTAGTCTGCGCTCCAGCAGGTATATCTCACTGGTCATTCCCAAAGCCAACACCTCCTTTGGCCGCCATTCCTTCCAGTTCTCTGCTGCCAATGACTGGAACGAATTGCAAAAATCTCTGAAGCTGGAGACTCTTATCTCCCTCACTAACTTTAAGCATCAGTTGTCAGAGCACCTTACCGATCACTGCACCTGTACACAGCCCATCTGAAATTAGGCCACCCAACTACCTCATCCCTATATTGTTATTTATTTTGCTCTTTTGCACCCCGGTATCTCTATTTGCACATAATCTCTTGCACATCTAGCATTCCAGTGTTAATACTATTGTAATTATTTTGCACTATAGCCTATTTATTGCCTTACCTCCATAACTTGCTACATTTGCACACACTGTATATATATTTTCTGTTGTATTTTTGACTTTATGTTTTTTTACCCCAAATGTAACTCTGTGTTGTTTTTATCGCACTGCTTTGCTTTATCTTGGCCAGGTCGCAGTTGTAAATGAGAACTTGTTCTCAACTGGCTTACCTGGTTAAATAAAGGTGAATTTTTTTTTTTTTTTTTAATAAGTTTGCAAATGTGATGATGCATGGAATGCTTGATATTTTTCATGGAGAAAATTAGCTTCCCCAAACTTGAGAGCAAGACTGGCCTAAACGCGCTAATGTTTTCCTTTGCTAATGTCCGTCCCGCCCCCCTGTCAGCTGTCAGTTTTGTCGATGACCACGTACATAAGACACGCCAATCACCGACACCTGAAGTTCCATGACCATCACAGCCCTAGTTGTATGCTTGAGTTTGTTCAGAGGAGGCTTTGAATAAAATCCGATCTGAGTGTGAAATGCCTTACTGAGGGTAAATGGAAGCTCCTCTTGTGCCCGGCTCAGCCTTATACAGTTTAAGGTACTTTACCGTATCCATTTCAGTAAGGCCAGATTGTCCAAATTCTACCCAAATATTGATGGTACATGTGACAGGTGTAAAAGCTCCTTGGTGGACTTGACCCACATGTTCTGGTCCTGTCCCCGTCTGGCAGATTATTTGTCCACTATTTAAAACCCTTTCTGAAGCATTTGATATAAAGTTGCAGCCTAGTGCAGAAATTGCTATTTTTGGAGTACCAAACAACAATCCTTCTCTGACCAATAGACAGCTAGATGCCATTGCCTTTGCCTCCCTGTTAGCCCGCAGAAGGATTTTATTGGATTGGAAATCTATCAATCCTCCCTTAGCCTCTCTTTGGCTCGAAGATCTGAAGCTGTTCCTAAAATGAGAAAAAATGAAGTTACCATTCGAGGGTCAACCAACTCATTTTATTCCTCCTGGGACCCGATGATATCCTATTTTGAACAGCTCCAAACACTTCCTCCAGATTAGTACTCTTGGCCCCACCTTGAGATTACTGCTATATAGGCCTATCAAATCACTTAATCACCTGAAATTGTTAGGCTATTACATTTTTGCTTGAAGTAACGTTGTTGTATACTTTTGTTTTGTTTTCTGACATGTAAGTCAATTACTTTCCCTTTCTTTTTAAATGTGTTTGGAGGCATTCTGGGGGGAGGGGGAGGTCAAAGGGGGACTAAAAGGGGAGAAATGTACCATGTCTTTACATGTTATCTTTCATTCATTGTGAATACAAAATATATAATTTGAAAGGGAAGGCTTTGAAGCCAGATTTAGCGGATTTTGCTGTTTAGTTTTCCTCAACCTGTGTTTTGTTTCTCTCTCCTCTCCCTGTTAGATGGTGAGGCTGCTTCTCTCCAGAGGAGCCAACATTAATGCCTTTGACAAGAAGGATCGCCGAGCAATCCACTGGGCTGCTTACATGGGTGATGAGTTTACCACATCATTTACATTCTGACTAATGTCCTTTATACCAATGAATGAATGAATGAATGGACTGTGTGTTAGTCTCACAGCTCAGCTGTATGAGCCACGTCTAGTGTGTTATTATGTCAGAATCATGTACTAAGTAGGTTGATTAGATGTTTTCAGTTGTACTAACATGATTTAGGTGTTGCTTATGGTGCTGTGTACCACTGTAAACTAATCTCTCTCTCCCTCTCGCTCTCTCTACCTACCATAGGGCACATTGAGGTGGTGAAACTGCTGGCCTCTCATGGATCAGAGGTGTCCTGTAAAGACAAGAAGGCCTACACCCCTCTCCACTCTGCAGCCTCCAGTGGAATGATCAGTGTGGTCAAGTACCTCCTGGACCTTGGAGTGGATGTGAGTCAACACGCATTCAAATGTGTAGTCACTGTTCAATTACAACTCAATGAAAATACAGAGCTCTAGTGGGTTGGCGAATGATTTCCTTTCAAGTAATGAAGAGATGGAGGTTGGAGCCAGTGTTTTGGACCAGGGGGTTTTCATAACCAAGTAATGAAGAGAGAGAGGTTGGACCAGGGGGTTTTCATAACCAAGTAATGAAGAGAGAGAGGTTGGACCAGGGGGTTTTCAGAACCAGGTAATGAAGAGAGAGAGGTTGGACCAGGGGGTTTTCATAACCAAGTAATGAAGAGAGAGAGGTTGGACCAGGGGGTTTTCAGAACCAAGTAATGAAGAGAGAGAGGTTGGACCAGGGGGTTTTCATAACCAAGTAATGAAGAGAGAGAGGTTGGACCAGGGGGTTTTCATAACCAAGTAATGAAGAGAGAGAGGTTGGACCAGGGGGTTTTCAGAACCAAGTAATGAAGAGAGAGAGGTTGGACCAGGGGGTTTTCATAACCAAGTAATGAAGAGAGAGAGGTTGGACCAGGGGGTTTTCATAACCAAGTAATGAAGAGAGAGAGGTTGGAGCCAGTGTTTTGGGCCAGGGGGTTTTCAGAACCAAGTGACCTGATCAGGAATGTATTGTTTTGTTCCCCCCCCCCCCCCCCTCTCTCTCTCCACTCTTTTCCCTCCCTTGCTCCCTCCAGATAAATGAGCCCAATGGGTACGGTAACACCCCCCTCCACGTGGCATGCTACAACGGGCAGGACGTGGTGGTGAATGAGCTGATCGAGTGTGGCGCCAACGTGAACCAGGTGAACGAGAAGGGTTTCGCCCCACTCCACTTCACGGCCGCCTCGTGCCATGGGGCGCTCTGCCTGGAGCTGCTGGTGGGCAACGGGGCCCTCGTCAACATCAAGGTGAGGAGACCGGATGACCAACACTGTGTCTGAACTAAATAACACCCTATTCCCTATGTAGTGCACTACTTTTGACCAGGGGCCCATAGAGCAAGGAGCCGTGGTGGCACTGCCTGTGTCCCAAATGGCACCCTGTTCCCTTTATAAGTACACTACTTTGGTTCAAAAAGTAGTTCACTATGAAGAGAATAGGGTGCCATTTGCGACGCACACACTGACGCAGCACATGGCTTAGTATTTGGCCTTGGTCTACATTCAAATACCAATGGAATAGGCCTAACAATGCAAACTAAATGCAATCAAGCGCTCCTCCAATACGTGTTTGATTTTGCCTGTGGTCAGCAGCACAGACTGCCGTGTGAACCATCTTTGTCTTTCTATCTGCAGAGTAAAGATGGAAAGACCCCCCTCCACATGACGGCCATCCACGGACGCTTCTCCAGATCTCAAGCCATCATCCAGAATGGTGAGTCGCTGTGAATGCTCTCAACTGAATATATATGAACCAGTAGGCTCTTCAGCATTGTCTTTAGTCTTCAAACCATGATTCACTGGCACAGAGCAATGTTACTTGCAATGTGGTTGAACATGAAGCTTCATGAGGCCTCTAGGGTCAAGTGGTTGACGTGTGTGTGTGTCTGTGTGTGTGTGTGTGTGTGTGTGTGTGTGTGTGTGTGTCTGTGTGTGTGTGTCTGTGTGTGTGTGTCTGTGTGTGTGTGTCTGTGTGTGTGTGTGTCTGTGTGTGTGTGTGTTCTGTAGGTGCTGAGATCGACTGTGAAGAAAATAATGGAAACACACCCCTGCACATCTCTGCTCGCTACGGCCACGAGTTACTCATCAATACACTCATCACGAATGGAGCTGACACAGCCAAGTGAGAACACACACACACACAGTTTCCAGCAATAATGCAACATGCATCTGCAATTCTGTCATTGACCGAATTGCCGCTTGGAGACTATGCTCAACACATTGTGGTGTGTGGGGGGTTGATAGACAGGGCATTGCAGCATGCTGATGTGTTGATCTGCTGTGGGGTTTAATGAGGACTGTGATGTGGTGCTGTTTCCAATCTTAGCTGAATCAACTGTAAGTCACTCTGGATAAGAGTGTCTGCTTAAAGTCTAAAATGTAAAAATGTGTTGCAGGCGAGGCGTCCATGGGATGTTCCCCCTCCACCTGGCTGCTCTCAG